>NC_057810.1:288842967-288871373 GCF_018294505.1 Triticum aestivum | reverse complement strand
TCCTCCTCTGAGGAGCTACCTGTAACCAGCGAGATATGCACTTCTTCAGATAGCATAGTCTGCTTAGAAGACCTTGTTTTCACTCCAGAATTTGCCATCACCGTGTCAAATGGCTAATGCACACGAAGAGCAGTTGAATGTACTAACATTGTTGACGAATGTAATATGTAATGAAAAAAAAGATGGCCTAATATAATTTACATATAAGATGACTGGCTAAGCAGGATGGCATTGCAAAATTCACATATATGATGCCTGGCTAGACAAGGTGGCGTTGCATAATTCACATAAACGATGAATAAACTAAACAGATGGCATTCGCACAAAGGATGTCTAAACTAAGCAGATGACATATTTGATGTATAAAGTAAGCAATGCAAGACACCATATGCATGATATAACCAACATCAGCATGCCAAGTTAGAGAGAAGACCTCAGGGGGTAAATAGGAGTTATCTTCTCCTTCTGAATCCCCCTCAGAACAGATATCTTCCTCTCGACTACAATCCTAAATGCGTGGAGGGGGGCTGCCTTTGCGCCTACCATGGAGCGACGTCTGTAGGAAATTATATTGCCATGCAAGGCTCGTCTCTTTTGCTCTACACGTTCAGTTCCATTGTTTACAATAACTGTCATGCATAGGAATAAAACATAGTGAGATTATGTAAGGAGTGCATGCAGAAATCCAGAGTGATGGTAGTAACTTGTGGATAGACCCAAAACCAATAATAGTAGGCAGATAATGGCTTCAGTTAATAAATACAGATAATGACTTCTTTACTGTTTGTTTCCCACCCAACATGAAACTCATAGTAGACACCGGAGATTAACTAGATAGTAGATAGATAGTATTGATAGCGGCCCCGATATGTACCCCACAACCATTTAAAACTCAAGTTTGACCATTAGTTTGGAGCTGACTCAGAGTCTAATCGGTGAACAGGACGATAAAGTAGCATGTAATATTAAGCAATGCATAACGTAAGCAGACACGAAAGAGTGCGACCTCTCTTGCGGACCCGTGTAGTCCTCGAGGTCATCTGCTCGGTTGATGATGGTAATGAAGTTTTCATGGCTGCCAGCGGCGGGGAAGAAGATCTGAGGCAGCAAAAGACAGTCTGGAGGCCGGATCCCTGCTCTGCTGGACCCTTCTGTCGTTGGAGCAGCTGATCTGGGGTGGACGACGGCGCAGCAGGACCGGGACAAACCACGCAAGGTTTTCTTTGACAACTATCTGTAAGAGAAGTAATTCTGTAAGGGCTCGTTTGAATTGGAGGATTCCAACAATGCAGGGATAGGAAATAGACATGAATAGGATAGGAATGCACGTGCAAAACAGAGAATTTAAAAACACAGGATTTCTGCCAATCTGGGTGTTTGATTCACAACAATTGGAAGATCACAGGATGCAAAGAAGCATGGTGAGATTAAGTCAAACCACAAGAAAATGTACGGTTATAATGCTATTATGCTACTATCTCTTAGTCTTGTGCTTCATGAATAGGAATTTGAAAAGGAGGACAAGTGAAAATTAAAATTCCTACGTTTTTTCTTTCAAGGAGACACTAAAGGAACAAATTTGTGTGCTCAGTGGACAATATATATAACATGTAGAGTAAAAAAGAGATGCAACAAGTGTACAACCTCTTTGGCGAAGCCATGTCGATCTCAGCATGATTGGGTTGGCCGGTGAGGATGCTCCGGCTGACTTTGCCGTTAGAGGAGGGGAAGAAGATCTTAGGCGTCTGGAGATGGAGCCCGAGGTACTGCACCGCTGTGATGGAGGGTTTCGTTGTTGGAGCAGCTCCGGTGAGTTGTACGACACCGAGGTTGAAGCAGGACAAGAGAGACAACGAACAATGTTAACCTGAGTGGAATTCTAATAGCATCTCCAATACATGACGTAAAATACATAACCACAAAGTGCTAGATGTAAAATACATCAGCCGCTCATCTCTGAACTTAAATGTCGAAACTGAACTTAACTGTCGAAACTGAACCTAACTGTCAAAACTGAATTTTGCTGTCGAAACTGAATTTTGCTGTCGAAACTAAACGCACTAGCAAGGTGAGGCTACACGTCGGTCGACTAACTTTTTCATCTCTGGTCAGTCGATTTTGCAGCCGTTGGATACGAAATCAAGGGCCTGCGGTTCATCTTCAACCTCCACCCCCCCTGAGCCGCCAGCCACCACCGGCAAAATAGCAGCCCCCCGCCACCGGCAGCCGGCGGTGTGCTGCCCCTCCCGCCCCGAAAACACTCCACACCGCCCGTCTGCCGCTGCCCCAGCATCCCTCTAGCCCCCCCTGTGCCGAGCTTTTTGTCTGGCAATCCCCACGCCACCGCCCCGCCACCACTGGCGACCACAGCCCCCATCCTCAACCCTAAGATAGATAGTGGGGTACCTCTTCGTCGAGCCCCCCTCCCCGCTGCAGCTGGTTCTTCCTTCACCCCGCGAGCCCACCCCTTGGAAATCGACTGACCCAAAAGTCGATTCAGTCGACTGAAGTGTAGCCAAATCGGAGAAGCATCACAAACAAGAGCAAGAGCGAGAGCAGCAGCGTGAGCAAGAGCAATAGCAAGAGCAGACCAGGCAGGGGACCGAGAGCAAGAGTAGAGCACCAGCGCGAGCGAGAGCTAAAGCAGCAACAACTCCTACTGATGTGGACGTCGCCGCCGAGGGAGCGACGCCGTGGAGGAAGTGGCCGGCGACGCCGCCGTGGATGGAGCCGCGCCATGTCGGCTCGGAACCGAGCGCCGGTAGCACCGTGAGATCAAATCAAGAAGAAAATGCGGTGATTAGTGTACAACCTCTTTGGTGGCGCTGATTAGGCCACAACTTCATCCGAGGAAACGGTGATGATGATGCTCTTCCGGTGGTGCAGGTGAAGATGGCGGTGTGGGAATGGAGGTGGTGCGAAAGATGAGGGGAACGTCGGGGCAGCTCCTTGGAGGTGGAGGACGGGGTGGCTGAACCAGCGGGACGATGAGATCGATGACGGATCCTCATCCGGTATGGTGGATGAGGGACGTCGAGGTGTTGCTGTGGATGACGTCGTCGGGGAAGAAGCTCCGGCTAGGTGGCAGACGGAGCAGGGTGTGGGGTTTCGTCGCGGGTTTTTGCGGCCTCGGTGTATGAATGGGTGGGTGGATGGGATGGCAGTGGGGAACCATGGCTTAGAGACGCGCTTGTCCGAAATGTGGGGTAAGTTACAAAAGTACCCCCCACCGATTTGAGGCGGTTCTTTCGGTTCAGGGGTACCACGGGCATTTCGCGTGTCGGGATTTCATAGGAGGTGGGAGTTTTCGCGTGCGTTGTAATTTCGGAATAGCAAGGCGCGGGTTGAGATGGAGGGAGTTGTCAGAGCACAACGAGACAAAGATATATCTTAAATATTTCGGGATAACAAGGCGCGGGTTGAAATTTCCGGACAAGCCTAACGTGTATTGTACCAAATCAATGCGCACTACAAATGTCATTCAAAACTTTGAATTCATGTTATGTTCAATTAAAATATTTCACTACGTGTATAATGCATGCAACCTACTACTCAAATGAACGTTTTAGTGCATTCCAAACGTATATACTACCGCTTCAATATGAACTAAATTTGGATAAGATCGACAGTAATGATTGTTGTGAAGTCAAAGCATTTGAATTCGTTTCTCTGTTTTAATAAGATCTACAATCATCATTATTGTCAAGTTAAACCATCGTTTGTGTATTATCTTCACAGCACACCACATGATCAGTATCGAGTTACATATGAACTATGTGTACTATATGAACTCGAACTAGAGTTTTTGAATCCACTTTATTTTGATTTCAAATCACATTACATTTCTAGCTCTAGCTAGATCTTCATAATCTAAACCATGTCTCATATGTATAATGTGTTTATCACATTATGTATGGTGCCCCGCCCCCTACGCCTACAAGTATTTAGATGTGAGTTGCAAACACCACACATTACCATAAATTCAAATAAAATGTGAGAATGTTCGATATATATTATTTTTTAGATTGCTCGATATTTAGTTTTAAGCTGCAAACGCCGCACATTATCACAAATTCAAATAAAATGTGAGATTATTTGATGTATAGTATGGTTTAGATTGTTCGGCATTTAGCTGTGAGTTGCAAACGCCATGCATTATCACATTATGGTATAACATGTGCACAGCACGTGTATCACCGCTATATTCATGCATGCAATGTTTAAAACACAATGATCTCCTATTCAAATATATGAATCCGCTTTCATATCAAATTATTATCTTTGTTAGTCTCTTACACCCACACAATCCTCTAACCTTTGTAGCTACCACTAACTTTCTCTCGTGCATGCACACACCCTCCTCGCCCTCCCCCTCCCTCGGCATTCTATCCACCGGGCACATTCATTTTTTCCTTTAGGTCGTTCTCCCAGAGTCTCCACAACTCCTTTACGACACACACCGATCGATAAACCTCTCCAGCGATGCCTGCCTACAGCATACACACATAACTTCAATCTCCTCCTTTATGTGTCCTTGCGTCGTGTCTCTCATATGGTCAGACACACATGTAAACTCCCACCCCTCTTTTAATCAATCTCACAACCGCACACTCCTCCCCCTATCCAGCTAGTAGTTGGGCCTCTCGCACTACCTCCTAGCTCCATTCTATCTGTCTATCCATCTCGCTGGGCCTTATTTGCCTCTAACAAATGGACGTACACCAACCAATCTCTCGCTATACATATAGCCAACTAGGTCCTTATAACTCGTTTTACCCACACATCGATCGATCTACCTCATTAGTTGTGTCTCTCCCTTCCTCCGACAAACAACAATTGATCTACCGATCTAGTTAGGTTTGCTTACCAAACACATGGTTCCCCTTCATCATCCATGGATGCGTCCCGACAGATCTATCACGCACTGGCACACACAGAAACACATCCCCACTCTTATTAATAACATTGCAGTTCCACCCTCAGTTTGTCTAGTAGGCCTCTCCCAACATCTGCGAGAAGCAACTCCACCACCCATCCATCACTCTACCCCTCTCCCTCCCTCTCCCTCCCTCTCTCTCTGTCCCATCATATTTCCCATCCTTCAGTTATGTATGGATGTCGACCGATCTCCCTCATGACATAGCTGGGTCTCTCCTTCTCAACACATATACGAGTCGTTCTACCTCTATAGTTAGGCCTCTGCCTACCCCTCCCCCACCCCCTCCCCGACACACACACCGATACATCAAGCGCTCTAGTCATGTCTCCCTGCCACACACAAACTTGACATGTGCCCTCTAACGTTCCGGTAGGCCAGTCGCCCTATATCTTTGACTTGCACACACACACACGCAATTTCGATGGCTCTCTTCATCGATCTCACACCCACCCGTACTTGATCCTCTCTTCGACTCTATTGATAGCTATGAACCCTCCCTCTCTTCTCGTGGATTACCCGACCCTCTATGTATGATATGGATAGGCCTCCATTTCACACACATTGCATGCAAAATTTTGTTTGAGATGTCATCGACACATATTCCCACAAATAATTCACGAAATCAACCCCCACCCCACCCCCACCCCCCACCACAAAACAAAAAACACTCACGAACGCGGTTTGTATCTCTCACACACACCCACGTAGGTGGGGGACGTGCACGAAGAGAAGAGGTGCATGCACGGTGCATGTACTCCCGTCTCTTTCCCAACCACACCCGCGCGGGTACACGGTGGAGCTCATTTCTATATGAAAAAGGCAGCCCACATGGTAATTGGGCACGTGTACTGGTTGTCCACTTGGTGGAGGGAGGATCGTCTACCACGGGTGAACAAACAAATTGCGACTTGACGCGTTATGTTAAATTAAAAAAAGAGGCAAACCATGTGGGGCCTACCTTAGAGGCAAGGCTCTATACACTGGAGTACTTTTGATGTGTCCCGTCAACTCACAGAACAAGGAGAAGCTTTCTTAGTACGCCGTCTCCCCCGCCCACGGGCACGGTGGCTCGCAGGATGAGGTGAAGCCTGCTCCTCCCTCGCCCATGCGCGCGGTGGCTCGCGGGACGAGGAGAAAAATTTACTACTCCCTCCGTTTACTCCTCGTCCCTACTACATTGGTTATAGAGATTATATCATATTGTTTGGAATATATATGTCCTTAGTAGATTTCAATATGAACTACTAGTACATACTCCAAACACTGATGTATATATACGTATTTTAGAGTGTACATTCACTCATTTTGCTCCGTATGTAGTAGCACTCTCCCTCGCCCCTCGACCCTCACCCACGTGGTGGACGTGCAACAATTCATTCAGTCTCATATAGCCAGAACGATATATACTGCACTACCATTATTGCTCGACTTCCCGAAGAGGCGAAGAGCCAATCGCAAGGTTAATATTTTGGAGATGCCAAGCGCACGGTTATAGGAGAACGAGTAGTAGGTGCTGCGTCATTTATAAATAATTTTTTTTCTTCAGTGGCACGTACGCAATATGATAGGTTCATATGGAGAGAAAAGGAAACCGCTCCACTATATACATAGTCAGGATGGGCCAGCCTACACGGTTGCTTGCTGGGGTTGCTCTCTTCACACTCTCTCACACAAAACGATTGTGGCCACATCTCTAACATCCCGGCGGATCACGTCCGCTTGGGGAAGGGGTGGATGCTTAGTGTAGATGCGGTGTCCGTCGCCCACGGTGAAAACCCACTGTCGGCATGTCCCGATCAGGGGTCCCCGCCGTTCTCTCTCACAAAGCCGGTGAGGTTGCCTTCGTCCCTTGCTCACTACCGCGACGTGGGCAGTTGCCGCCTCCCGCCGCCCTCCTCAAGGTCGAGCTACGTCCCTCAGGTACAACTCCCTTTACAGCCGGCTTGCACCACTGCTCCTGCTGCCCACATCACTCCCTGTGGATATTTCTCTACTTCTTTGCCCCGCACATACCTGATACCTCTACTGGCTTCTACGTACTGTATTTGTGATGAGTTTATGTCTCATCAACTAGTCCTAGTAATCTTATTCTAATCACGCTTCTTCAATTTCTTTGCCACAGGGATGCTCATCTCGATTTTGGTGAAACTGCACAAAATGATCTGATTGTCAAAAGGTTGCAAACTTCATTTATTAGGAAGCTCGAACATTGCCAGCAAATTGAAGCCTGGTCAGGGTTCACAGTTCAAGGGCTAGGGATTGCATGGATCGTTTTTTCTTTAGCTGCCTCTGTTCCAAAATAAGTGTCAACTTTAGTAGTAGTACAACTTTGTACTAAAGTTTGCACAAAGTTGAGACACTAATTTTGGAACGGATGGAGTACATATTTGCTATGATCTGTCAATCATTGAGATGCAATAGCATGCATGTTAGTCTCCTTTGTATTTGATGAAATGTTGCAACGGGCAACCTTGGACGCAAGATACATGTAACAGGAGCTGGAAGCTTCATAGCATTGTACAAATTTATCTCGCTGATAAATTATAGTACGTACTAGTACTATACTAGTACTTCCTCCATTCCTAAATATAAGTCTTTGTAGAGATTTCACCATTAACCACATGCGGATGTATATAGATGCATTTTAAGTGTAGATTCATTCATTTTGTTCCGTATGTAGTTCACCTAGTGGAATCTCTACAAAGACTTATCTACTAGTAATAGCTAGCCCCCACTACTAGGAATTCTCTATCCTCTCCTTGAGCCACATCATCAAAATTGACGTAGCCGTTAGATGAAGTAAATCAGTCATAATAGCCGTCTGATCTAGACGTTGAGAGGCTCAGCACTAAGCCACATGCAAGCATGCAGAAATACCATGGCACATGCATGTGAGTGGGTTTTAAATCACATCAACATGTCTGCATGCAAGCATGCACCGGTAGCATGCATGTAAGTGAGCTTTTAAGTCCCATTAACATGTCAAAAAGAAAAATATAATCCCATTATGCAGTAGGAGTTGGCTGATCTTTTTTCCTTATGTGGGATGATCTAAATGATGATGGGAGTTTACTTAGTTTGGCTACCACATTTGTCATGCGGTTATAGATTTTTTTAGTTCTATGAAATTGATAATTTTTCGTAGAGAGATATACCACAGTTCCGCGGCAACGAGCGGGGACTCATCTAGTAATATTTAGGAACGGAGGGAGTACTATGTAAAGAGATAGGTGTCGCACGGTGCTAGTGTGAGGTGGGCCATGTAATCACTGAGCCTGCGTGTTTTCACTGCTCTTGCACTCCTCCACTGTAAGAATGGAGAAAATTGTAATCTACTACCTCCTTTCGCTGAAAACGTGGGACATCCAGCAGTCCTACCACCTCAGTAATGAAGACCAATGAGCCGTCAAATCACATAGACCCAGCAGTAAGTTGGACGGACGAAGCAACCATCACTCTTGCACCAGTGAGAGGTTGCATCCGCTCTGCCCGGGCATGAATGCGGCACCGATTCTTTGGAGCGGCGCTGACCATTTCAGGTGGGAAGCGCGCGCGGGCGATGGAGGGGCTTTGGGTGGGCCAGGCTGGTCAGGAGCAGGGCATGGCAGCTGTCTGCATGTCCCTACCGGACACGCCCGGAAATGAGAGGATACACCGACTCTCGTGGATAAAATCGTACACTACACACCATATCTCTGTAGGAGTAGGTCGATCTGTCGCACTATCTAACACACACACGCACACGCACGCACCTTGGTCCCGTTGCACCTTCTAACGTGACTTATTACACCTAGACGGAGGGAGTAGTAAGTATACGAGATATGGTGGCACACTGACTTAAGTCGAATACAGGTGCCCAAAATTTTTGTGCATGTTATAATAAGGATTCACTTAAAATAGTACGTGAGCGAACAGAGGGATCAATTGGACAGTGTTCCCGAGCAGTAGCGAGATGTGTGAGGTAGTAAGATACACCACTGGCGCTTTTAATTTTTCTTATTAATTTGTTTGTTTCACCCTCTGACTGGTGGGACCCAACGTACTATGTGGAGAGAGGTAAGGTGACTAAGGCTGCATTATTTCTGCACCACTGTGGATAGTCTTACCACCAAAGCCACATGACACGATTATGATTGAAATCATAATGACTCCCACACACACAAAGAAAACACGGCATGCCTGTCACACGAATGCAGGAATGTATAGAAGGTTATTTTCCTCTCGTTGAACATAACAGGAGGGTTGTGTAGCTGGTTAGCCTATTCGCTCATCAAACTTGAGGTCTCGGGTTCGATAACTACACTTGAGCATAATTTTTGCCAGGAGGATTCTTTGACTGGTCAAAATGTTTTCCAAGGTTTGCACACTTCACACTCTCTCCAGTATATATATACACGTTGGAGCCTCAGTGCTTGTAATTGCTCTCTTCACACTCTCTCGCCCTCTCCCGCTGGATCCTCAGCACTTGTAGTTGCTCTCTTCACACTCTCTCACCCTCTCCAGATCTAAACAAGACTTCGTTGGCCTCTCTCTCCCCTCACTGCTGCTCAAAGAGCCGGCAGGATCCATCCACCGGGAAAGAAAGGAGGCTTAACGATGTCACCGTCGGCGAGGGAGGGAATCCACTACCGGCGTTGTTGTTCACTTTCCACCCAGCGGCGGCGCGGGAGGGCCTCCGACCCATCTTCTTCGCCGCCGTCCCGTCGCCCACCGAACCACGCCCTAAGAACCTTAAGGTATATTTTACTTACTCCACATGCATTGCTCTAGCTGCATGTATACCATGAATCTAGGACGTGGTTCAAAGAGGAAAGGAGTGGGGGAAAGTAGTGGGAAAAGTTGTATATAGCATGAATCTAGGACGTGGTTCAAAGAGGAAATGAAGGGGGAAAGTTGTATAGCATGAATCTAGGACGTGGTTCAAAGAGGAAAGGAATGGGGGAAAGTAGTGGGGAAAGTTGTATCGCATAAATCTAGGACGTGGTTCAAAGAGGAAAGGAAGGGGCAAAAGTACTAGTTCAAAAAGGAAAGGAAGGGACAAGGCTGTAGAGTTTGAGCAGGACTAGATTTGGTGCGCTCACATAGGGAAAGGTGTCTAAAGATAACAAAACTGGGACCAACACAAATATGCTCCTTGGTTGTTTGTTCTTTGTTGCAACAGACTGTGCATGACCACAGTACATCGATAGCTGCACATGGTACTGGTGCGTCCACTGTCCCGTGCAACTCATTAGTTATTGTTAATCTATGGCCCTGTTTGGTTAAAAACTCCGTAGTCCCTACCTGCTTGGTTCCAGGGACTAAACATGGACTAGAGGTTATTAAATGACATGATAAAAGACCATGTTACCCCTACTAATGAACTAATAGAAACAAGGTGTGATGCATGGCAGGGGCAACTGTTGGAAAAAGTCCCAAAAAGACTCCCTCGGGGTCTTCTTTCTTTAGTCCCAAATGCCCACTTTTAGTCCTGAAAAGTCTCTCCTGTTTGGTTTAGATGTGACTGACACGGAGTTTTTTTAGTCCCTACACCAAAATGTCCCTGTAAACAAACACCCTCTAATAATGCCGCTGGAAAATTGATGCAATGCCACAGTTAAAAGCAAATTACATGTTTAACGAATTTTAGTGTTAATATAATCTCTATGTTAATATTAATCAATGCCACCGTTTGAGAAATGCTACTGTCTTGCTTTCTTTCTCATTTAGATATGGTAGATGCTTCTTTTTGTTGGCTTATGTGTCATCCACCATTATTGACCACTAATTGTTTCCTTTGCACCTCTGTGTAAACAGGGTTATCTACTTCACCTCGTTGCCATTGTGACCTTTTGTTGCACTGCACAAAACACTTTTGTTTTAAGAGTGTTTTGTGCAGTTCAACCAAAATGTCACACCGACAACGTTGCTTGATTGCTTGATCTTAGTGGAACTGCACAAGAGGAGATCTTACTTCCTATCCGTTAAGGCGAATTTGGTTCAGATCTTCTTCTTGTGAGTAGTTTGAATTCCGCATCATGAGAGGTCAGTACTAGCCTTCTTTCA
Source organism: Triticum aestivum (assembly GCF_018294505.1). NCBI lineage: Eukaryota > Viridiplantae > Streptophyta > Magnoliopsida > Poales > Poaceae > Triticum > Triticum aestivum. The sequence continues at coordinate 288,860,389 of NC_057810.1, read as the reverse complement.
CATGATTCTGTAGTGTGCTTTCATATGTTGTGCTACTTGTACGATAATGTTGCTTGATTTTAGTGAACTGCACAAATGGAGACAAGACTTCCAATCTGTATGTTCACCATAATATCCCATTGAGGTAAGATAAGGATATTTCACAACTGCTGGCCTGTATTTTGCCACTTTCATCAGAAAATTAAGTTTAGTACTATACTTGTGCTCCCTAATTGACATGCCAAATCTTACATTGAAGGCGAAGCTTGTATGTTATTGAACCAAGTGATGACGGGGAAGAACAAGCGGAAGAAAAACAGATATCAACTCCCGGTGCTGTAATGAAGCACTGGAACTGTGATGACACAAGTAATGATATAGTTTTGCATCTTAATTTATTGCTATGGCTGGAACGAGCAATTGTTTTGCCACTGATTTGATGCCATATGTAATTATCTCTACTTGTGCAAACAGGGATCTTCTTTGAAGATACCATATATTTTAGTGGAACTGCACAAGAAGATGTTGGAAACATTAAACTAATCGAGGAGTATATAGTAAGCATGGCCACCCCCATAGATAGTACCAGATGGTTCCCGAGAAGTGCTTCATCTGTATGCTCTACACAATCAGCCTCCTGACAAAGGTTGGTACTCGCCCACTGATTTCATCCATATGATTGAGATTTGTCATCTCTATTGGTGTTGTGCTACTGTTTAGATACTGTCATGAAAATGTGGTATTGTCCTTGGGAAGTGTTTCATCTGTGCTGTTTTAAATATTTCCTTTCCTTTCTTTCGAGCAAACATGGATGCTAGCATTTAGTAGTCCTCTTGTCTTTGCACAACAGGATCATCTTCCTCCGAAGAAGAATATGGAGTACATGAAGTGACTAGTTCCGATTATGCCAGGATGAAGAAGCACTGTCTATCTTCTCATTAGAAGGAGCAGTTGAAGGATGGTTACATTACTCCCCACAAGACCAAACTAACTTCAGCTCAGAGGGACTGACAAATCTCCATTTTTTTGCTGTGATGCGCGAGTACAATGTTGTTCTAGGATTCTTTCTGGTGAGTTCCATTTTTCTAAAAGTGTGCTCTACATGGACCATGTATGTGCCTGTTGAAACTGTCAATTCATAGTATAGTTTGCTTTATACTAATCACTTTTTTGTATTTGTGCAAACAGGGGTGCTCAGATTGATTTCAATCGGAACTACACAAAATGTTCATGAATACATCGAATCATTCATTTCCACCACAAGAATGGAGGTGCCCATAAGTTCAAGGCGTTGCAACATATAAGGGCGAAATCATACAAGCTACGCGCGAATTAGGTTGATTTTGGTGGAACTGCACAAAAAGAACAACTGGTTTATTTAGCACTGTCAGGACCCCGACTCAATGCCACATCGATCTAGCATGTAACACCTCATATCACTTTGCGGCCTCACGCATGGTATCCCCACAGGTGTCGCCTTACCTTTGCCCGGGACCGTTTGCGCCTTTTGGCACACGTATATGATAGTGTCGCTAGCATCCATATGATAAGGAGCCTGGGCTGACATGGCTAGTCGTAAACCCAAAGTGGCACAAACTTACAGGGACAGGAATCCATGACCCAGCATCGAACGTGTTGGTCATCAGCGAGTGAACCCAGGCTATAGCACTGGGCTAGCAGGACTCCGGTGAACTAGGCTGTAGCGGGCTAACAGGACTCCGGTATTCATCGCGTGACATTTCCCCGAAGGGACAGACACAACAACAAAGAAGGACACATGCCGGCCAACCTAAGTGTTTCGGAGCAGTAGCAAGCTACCATGGCTCAGTGGAAGCACTAGGAGACATTTCCTGGTAAGAGAGGCTACTAAGGATAAACAACTAGATAGTCAGATCCCACACATACCAAGCATTTCAATAACATGCACACAATATGCTGGATATGTGCAAATACAACATGGCATCACAGCATGACTCTACAACTCAAGTATTTTATTCAATAGGCTCCGAGGAGCAAGATCTAACAAACATGGGTCTCATGACCCAACATTCAGAGCACACAAGTCAAGCACAAGCGGAAGCTTAGCATGTCTGAGTACAGACATCTACAAATGAAAAAGGCTGAGAAGCGTGACTATCTACCAGATCCTGCCGAGGGCACAAGATCGTAGCTGAGGTAACAAGCTAAATGTTGAAGTCCACGCGGAACTACTAGTGAGACTGAAGTCTCTCTGCAAAAACATAAATTAAGCAACGTGAGTACAAATGTACCCAGCAAGACTTACATCAGAACTAACTATATATGCACAATTATCGACAAAGGGGTGGTGGGGTTTAACTGCAGCAAGCTAGCTTTGACTCGGTGGCTATCCTGAACTATGCCTTCAAGTAACTCTTTGAGGTGGCGCACACGAGTCCACATATTCACCATATCAATACACCACTATGGATCCGCTCTCGTCTCCCTACGAGAACACCATCCATAGCACTCACGCTTATCTTGCGCATTTTAGAGTATCCACTTTCACTTGTCTATGAATTGTATAGGCAACCTAGAAGTCCTTTTCCGCGGACACGGCTATTCGAATAGATGATGTTAACCCAACAGGGGTGTACTTCTTCACACACGCTCTCGCCACTTACCACCATGTACACGTCGTGTATCTCGGCAACCTTCAAGCGGAAGCCTAGCGAGGGAGTCGGCCACGACCTGACTAACCACACAAGTCTCTTGTCCAGGTTTATCGCCTATTCAGGTTCCATCCGCAAGGATATCTGGCTGGGGTGTCGCTCATGGCCCCAAACGATGTGTGCAGGGTTCCCAAGCCCACCATCCGGGTGCCACTTGGTACACCGGGCCACTGTGCCTAGTCTGTCCCAAGCCCACCTGTACCGGGTGCCACTTGGTAGACTACTAACACTACCTACAAACACTAGAAACTAGTTGCAACTCCTGGACAGAGATCGAGTTGATTAATAAGTCGAGAGAGCTTGGAGTGCCCGGAGCCCATTGTGTGGTAGTAACTGTTCATGGATCACAAACACAGAACTCAGTTCCTGAGGATGGTTCCAATGAGACAACCCACCATGTACTCCTACATGGCCTCTCACCGCTACCTTTACCAAACTGTGTTCACACACTTAGCTCACACACAATAGGACATGTTTCACAACATTCCAATTCATCCCCGATGAATCAGACCTGACTCAACTCTAAGCAATAGCAGGCATGACAAACAAGCATGAATGAGTAGGCACATCAGGGCTCAAACAACTCCTACTCATGCTAGTGGGTTTCATCTATTTACTGTGGCAATGACAGGTCATGCAGAGGATAAGGGGTTCAACTACCGCAGCATGTAACAGTTGAATCGTTGTTGTCCTAATGCAGTAAAAGAGAGCAGAGTGAAAGAGTGGGATTGTATCGGAATGAACAAGGGGGTTTTTCTTGCCTGGCACTTCTAAAGATAGTATAGTTCTTCATTGGTGCCATCGACCTCATCGCCGGAACACGTCTATCGAGAGGGAACAATTACCGGCAAACAAGGAAGAACACAATCAATGCAATGCACAATATGATGCATGAATGTGACATGGCAATAATATTATGATTTGTGCTAATGTATCTAGCAATAATTTAGATGAAGTCCATATGAACCAAGGGTTCATACGCAAACTCCATATTTAGCATTTAAAATGCCATTATCATGTTTTCACTTATACAGTGGGTATAAGTTGGTTTAACATGCATTAAAGTAGCATAAATGGATAGATTGGATTTTTCTGATCATTTTTCATATATAAGTTATCTCATTTGGAGTTACGGTTGAATTTATATGATTTTTAGAATTTAGCACTATTTTCTGGTATTTCCTGAATAAGAATAAATCTAGAAAAAGGAGTTACTGCGTCAGCACTATGTCAGGGTGACGTCAGCATTGACCAAAGTCAAATCTGACTGGTGGGGCCTACTGGTCAGTGACACGGTGCTGGTCAGAGACACTGACATGTGGGACTGGTCAACGGCCATGTCATCAAAGTCAAAGCTGACGCGTGGGTCCAGTCGGGTTGGATTAGTTCTAACTAATTTCGTTAGCTGGCTAATTAAACCGGTGGGGCCCATGTGTAAGTGGGTCAGGGGGTTAATTAGTGGTTATTAGCCCTAACTAAGTGGCCACGTCACCGCACCGGCGGTTAGCCGCCGGCGACCAAACAGGGTGGCGGAGGCGCTCGGGATTCGCCGTCCGGCGACCGTTTGACTCGCGGTTTGTCCCTACGGGCTGCTAGACGTGCGCTGCATCCAACGGAGCATGCGGCTAGCTGAGAGGAGGCCGGAAACAACGACTGGAACGATGGTTGGCGGCGGCCGGAGTTCGGCTTAGCACGGGCGAGGCGCTTCACTTGGCTAACGGGCGAGCTAAGCGGCGGGGTGGATTGCTGGGAGCTCCAGGAGCACACTGGTGCCACTGGACCGACCGGAGGTGCTTAGGAGCGAGGACCTCATCAGCCATGGCGGACGGCGGGCTTCGGTCGTCAGTGAAGTAGGAGCTACAGCGTGAAAACGGAACAACGGAGTGGGGGGTTCGAGGGAGAGGCTTATGGCAGTTGCAACGGTACAGACGACGAGCTCGGAGAAGGCCAGGAGCGGTCGGGGCTGCGAGATGGATCTCCGGTGACCGAGGAGGAAGAAGGGGTCGGGGAAGGTGAAGCGAGGCACGTCCGCTCGCGTGGCTTGATGGAGACGATGTAGAGGTCGACGGAGGAGCTCCTTGGCACGTCGGGGAGTCGAGGGGAGCATGGTGACTGCAAGCTTCACGGCGGCGAGCGCTCAGCAGCGTCGGCCATGGCAATCAGAGGAGAGGGAGAGGGCGAGGGGGGAGGAGCGAGGTGTCCACATGCGAAGGGAGCTCGGGAGCGTGTAGGCAGGCAGGAAGGAGGTGGAGGCCTCGGGCGCGCAGGCGTTGACACGCCTCTGCCTACTGGTAGAGGTTGAAGACAGCGGTGCCCCTGGTGGGCTGGGCCGCCAAGTGGACTGGCCAGGTGGGCTGCCCAGGTGAGTGCAGGTAAAACTCTCTCCCTGTTAAAATTTGTTTCTGTTTTCTATTGTTTGCCTCTGTTTTGATTTAGTTTAACACCAAATCATTTTTATATAATTTTGAATATTTTTTGGGCACTTTTGAAATTATTCCCAACAGCCCTCAACTAGTTTCAGAATTATTAGAGCATTTAAAATATTTATAGGATTTAAATGCCCCAATTCAAATACAATATGAGTTAATTCAATAATCCAAATGTCATGGAAAAATGTGCAACATCTCTGGTTACTGTTTCCAGTATTTCCCAAAAATGGTGAACATTTTTGAAGGCCATTTGGGTTCATTGAAAAATATTTTTAGTTGAACCTATTTGAATTGCTTTGATGCTAGGGCTTGGTCATCCCCACTTCAAAATTTCCTTTGAAATCAAACATGATGCATGGATGTAGATGCAACTAATACAAACAATTCTGGGGCTGTGACAACTCACCCCCACTAAACAAGAATCTCGTCCCGAGATTCAAGACGTGAGGTAAGAAGATAGAGGGGACACAAAGCCAACACAATCTTCACGATCCAGGTTGCACTTCATAAGGATGTTGATTCCTTGCATCACGTTGATCTTGACATCCTTGCCTTCGAGATCTTTGTCCAACACGATGACGATAGGAGGAACTCTACAGGAATCGATCTCCTCGAAGATCGAGCACTCAAGATGAACTCATGGAGTGAGACATAGGAACATCTCTTGAGCTGAGACATGAAGCACACATATAGAGGGATGGAGTGGAACAGATGACGAGGGTTCACTAGGTAGACAACAATTCCACACTTAAGAAGGTGGTGAACTGTTGTCAACGTAGCGAGGAGTTGAGTTGCCATGATACCATAGTGATGCACCTTATGGAAGGTGACTCGTAGAAATATCCCCTTAAGTGGCAAAAAGAATTACTTTTGATTCATAGATCATTGAGACTCTTTATACCAACCTAAGGCAACCACAATCGATTATTTGAAGGAGTTCAAAAAAAATGACATACTCGGACTAGAATGGATCATGTGGACTACCTTGCTGAAGACAACGCAATGGATGATTTTGCTTATCATCGGAAATGGATGGGACCCATGGTAAGTCCACTTTGGAAGATGATCTTGGACAACAACTGCTGAGAAGGGCAGCCCATGGGGAATTGGCACAATGGCGGTGCAAGCTGGGAACAAAATGCAACTGTTGGGAATGTTCCAACCATCATATCTGCCTGAGATTCAGATCCGATTGGTGATAGGATACTTCAGACTCAGCATGTCTGAAAAGAAAGTTTGCAACACAAATCGACAAAATGATGTTGCGATATTCTTGGGGGATGGACTACGGTAGTAAGCTCCAAAACATGAGCGGGTTCCACTACAAACATGTGAACACGCTGTCCCAGACAAGCATGACCACATGGTAGTCTTACAATGAAACACTATCGAGTTCAGGTGGGGAACCATCAACAAGGATATTGAAGTCTTGTGCATGAACTAGTATTTGGACAACAACTCCTTTTCCCTTGAACAAATCAATCAGTGGCTTGGTGTGCTAGGAAACCCATATAGAGTGGAGGCGGCCAACCTACCAAACCATAGAGTACTTCGCACATGTGCATGACCAACTTGGGACGATTCCATAAAAAGCAAAAACAACCTTTCTCAGACCCACGACGGCAACTTACATCATGTGCACGTGAATTAGAGGAAGTCACTCCTTTCATCCGAACATATGCTTTATGAGCGGATCACGAAAGCATTGCTCACCAAGTTTCCAACACTAACTTAATGTTCAACAAAATCATGGAGGAGATAAGGATGTTGTCGATGGGCTCAACAACAATTCATCCAGATTCCCATGGAGATGGAACTCCATAACTATGTGAACAAGGTGATAGTATTGGTCAGACCCAAAGGATATAATGGTGTATGCTCGAGGAAAATCCACGAGTAAGACAACATTACGAACATCGTTGGTTCTGATTTGATTTGACAATAGCCCATACTCAAATCAAGGATTGGATAAGACAATAGCACCGACAACTGATCACGAGGATCAATCAACAAAGATATCATCTTTCTTCAACACACTCACACAAGGATATCCATTAGTGACGAACTAAGTCGGACAAGCTTTCATCTTCCAACTCTCCAAGTTGTTGTTTAGCTTAACCAACCAGTTCAGGGTATCCAACACAGATTCTTGGAGAAGGGGTGATTTACAAAAAACCAACTTGAGCATGAGCTCAACATAACAGTAAGGGGACAACCTGGTGATACTTCCGAGAAGATAATCAGAAAATCACGAACCACCGATATGTTACTAAGCTCGAGAACAATCTTGCTTCTCAGGCAAGACGATATGATCAAAAAAGCAAGGATTGGCACAATCCTGACTCCTTGATCGAAGAGTGCTCCAGAAATAAGGACTAAGTAGCACAATCTATCTTAGAAATGATGATTCAATAACCAACACGCTAAGAATAAGAATATTGCCCATTTACTACCAAGCAACTAGTTGCTAGGAGTATTGATTTCGCACATCACGGTTCACTTGTCGGTATTCCGGTTGCAACAACACAGAACCGACGAGCGAATGATGATGGCGAGAAGTATCACTACGTCAAGAATTCATAGGGAAGGTGCAATTCTCATGACGCTCCTGACATAAAGTGGGTAGTACTTCAGGGTAGAACAGAACAAAAGCTTGATTGTATTTGATCTGCGGAATACAACCGCTTTGACCCAATCCTGGATATGGATGAGGTACTGGATTTTGTTTCTCCTAATCATTCTGTGATAGGATGGCTGGATGGACCACAAGAATAATAGGCATCGATGAACACGAATGCACAACTATTCCTGGCTATCAATTGATAGACTAGGGTCGGAATACAGCTGAGGAGGGTCAACTAAAGGAACTTATATCTTTCTGAGTTGTGGATGCATAGATTAGTATGTCGAACCAAGTTCAACAGGTTTCTTCCGGATAACCCATGCAGAGAGGTAGGATTGGCAGAGTCACAATATAGAATAGGGAACTCATCGAGAGCACTCTTGTTGTGATCTTTCGACCAGCGAGGAACTTCTGCCATAAGTAGTTCATGGTATTTGGAAGAAGGATATACCATGAACCTCGAGGACTATCACAAAGGTTACTACTAACCTAAAGGAACTAGCAAACACTATCAACATGAGGTAAGTGGGGTGAATCTCGGGTTCAAAACACAGAAGTAGAATACCTACATACTAGGCGGCATCACGGGATGCTTTCGAGAATGATGGCCAGAATCATCACACTGGGGATACAAAGCATTGCTAGATTACTTAGTGGTTCTCTAAGACACCTAGGGTCATAATACTATCTCCAAAATATATACCGAGGCAAGGAAGTACCTCAACACACTAGTTGGTGTGGTTAATCTGGCCAAAGGAACATCAGAATGGTAAGAAGGGATTTGCAAATGCATCAGACTATTTAGAAACCTGGGATGACTCGGACAGCATAACGGCTGTAAATGCTCAAAAAGATTGGAGACATGCTACAAAAATGGTGGCATAGCCACTCAGAATCACAATATCAAGGTTTCGAGATCAACAGTTAACATACGAAAGTAGTAGGAACTTAACTGAGGCTTGAAACCAACAATCCTATAAGTCTACAAATTAGTAACACGTGATCCTAATAGAAAGAACATAAGGCCTAGTTCTTAACCCCGTAGAGAAGAAGAGGGTGACTCAGATTAGAAGGACATAAGGTAAAGGAGTAAAAAGAGCCTTACGTTCCATCCCACAATCAATTCCCTTATATAACTAAAGAATTTCTAGACTCAACTTCGACCATCTTGGCTTGGTAATCCTACAGGCAGTCAAGCTCTGATACCAAAGTTGTCAGGACCCCGACTCAATGCCACATCGATCTAGCATGTAACACCTCATATCACTTTGCGGCCTCACGCACGGTATCCCCACGGGTGTCGCCTTACCTTTGCCCGGGACCATTTGCGCCTTTTGGCACACGTATATTATAGTGTCGCTAGCATCCATATGATAAGGATCCCGGGCTGACATGGCTAGTCATAAACCCAAAGTGGCACAAACTTACAGGGACAGGCATCCATGACCCAGCATCGAACGTGTCGGTCATCAGCGAGTGAATCGAGCCTGTAGCACTAGGCTAGCAGGACTCCGGTGAACCAAGCTGTAGCGGGCTAACAGGACTCCGGTATTCATCGCGTGACATTTCCCTGAAGGGACAGACACAGGAACGAAGGACACATGCCGGCCAGCCTAAGTGTTCCGGAGCAGTAGCAAGCTACCATGGCTCAGTGGAAGCACTAGGAGACATTTCCCGATAAGAGAGGCTACTAAGGATAAACAACTAGATAGTCAGATACCACACATACCAAGCATTTCAATAACATACACACAATATGCTCGATATGTGCAAATACAACATGGCATCACAACATGACTCTACAACTCAAGTATTTTATTCAATAGGCTCCGAGGAGCGAGATATTACAAACATGGGTCTCATGGCCCAACATTCAGAGCACACAAGTCAAGCACAAGCGGAAGCTTAGCATGTCTGAGTACAGACATCTACAAATGAAAAAGGCTGAGAAGCCTGACTATCTACCAGATCCTGCCGAGGGCACAAGATCGTAGCTGAGGTAACAAGCTAAACATCAAAGTCCATGCGGAACTACTAGTGAGACTGAAGTCTCTCTGCAAAAACATAAATTAAGCAACGTGAGTACAAATGTACCCAGCAAGACTTACATCAGAACTAACTACATATGCACAATTATCAACAAAGGGGTGGTGGGGTTTAACTGTAGCAAGCCAGCTTTGACTCGATGGCTATCCTGAACTACGACTTCAAGTAACTCTTTCACTACACCACTATGGATCTGCTCCCGTCTCCCTACTAGAACGCCATCCATAGCACTCACGCTTATCTTGCGCATTTTAGATTATCCACTTTCACTTGTCTATGAACTGTACAGGCAACCCAGAAGTCCTTTTCCCCGGACACGGCTATTCAAATAGATGATGTTAACCCTGCAGGTGTGTACTTCTTCACACACGCTCTCGCCACTTACCACCATGTACACGTCGTGTATCTCGGCAACCTTCAAGCGGAAGCCTGGCGAGGGAGACGGCCACGACCTGACTAACCACACAAGTCTCTCATCTAGGTTTATCGCCTATTCGGGTTCCATCCGCAAGGAGATCCGGCCGGGGTGTCGCTCACGGCCCCAAACAATGTGTGTAGGGTTCCCAAGCCCACCATCCGGGTGCCACTTGGTACACCGGGCCACTGTGCCTAGTCTGTCCCAAGCCCACCTGTACCGGGTGCCACTTGGTAGACTACTAACACTACCTACAAACACTAGAAACTAGTTGCAACTCCTGGACAGAGATCGAGTTGATTAATAAGTCGAGAGAGCTTGGAGTGCCCGGAGCCCATTGTGTGGTAGTAACTGTTCATGGATCACAAACACAGAACTCAGTTCCTGAGGACGGTTTCAATGAGACAACCCACCATGTACTCCTACATGGCCTCTCACCGCTACCTTTACCAAACCGTGTTCACACACTTAGCTCACACACAATAGGACATGTTTCACAACATTCCAATTCATCCCCGATGAATCAGACCTGACTCAACTCTAAGCAATAGCAGGCATGACAAACAAGCATGAATGAGTAGGCACATCGGGGCTCAAACAACTCCTACTCATGCTAGTGGGTTTCATCTATTTACTGTGGCAATGACAGGTCATGCAGAGGATAAGGGGTTCAACTACCGCAACATGTAACAGTTGAATCATTGTTGTCCTAATGCAGTAAAAGAGAGCAGAGTGAGAGAGTGGGATTGTATTAGAATGAACAAGGGGGTTTTGCTTGCCTGGCACTTCTGAAGATAGTATAGTTCTTCATTGGTGTCATCGAACTCATCGCCGGAACACGTCTATCGAGAGGGAACAATTACCGGCAAACAAGGAAGAACACAATCAATGCAATGCACAATATGATGGATGAATGTGACATGGCAATAATATTATGATTTGTGCTAATGCATCTAGCAACAATTTAGATGAAGTCCATATGAACCAAGGGTTCATATGCAAACTCCATATTTAGCATTTAAAATGCCATTATCATGTTTTCACTTATACAGTGGGTATAAGTTGGTTTAACATGCATGAAAGTAGCATAAATGGATAGATTGGATTTTTCTGATCATTTTTCATATATAATATATCTCAGTTGGAGTTACGGTTGAATTTATATGATTTTTAGAAGTTAGCACTATTTTCTGGAATTTCCTGAATAAGAATAAATCCAGAAAAAGGAGTTACTGCGTCAGCACTATGTCAGGGTGACATCAGCATTGACCAAAGTCAAATCAGACTAGTGGGGCCTACTGGTCAGTGACACAGTGCTGGTCAGAGACACTGACATGTGGGACTGGTCAACGGCCACGTCATCAAAGTCAAAGCTGACGTGTGGGTCCAGTCGGGTTGGATTAGTTCTAACTAATTTCGTTAGCTGGCTAATTAAACCGGTGGGGCCCATGTGTAAGTGGGTCAGGGGGTTAATTAGTGGGTGATTAGCCCTAACTAAGTGGCCACATCAGCACACTGGCGGTTAGCCGCCGGCCACCGAACAGGGTGGCGGAGGCGCTCGAGATTCACCGTCCGGCGACCGTTCAACTCGCGGTTTGTCCCTACGGGCTGCTGGATGTGCGCTGCATCCAACAGAGCATGCGGCTAGGCGAGAGGAGGCTGGAAACGACGACTGCAACAACGGCTGGCGGCGGCCGAAGTTCGGCTTAGCACGGGCGAGGCGCTGCGCTTGGCTGAGGGGCGAGCTAAGCGGCACGGCGGATTGCTGGGAGCTACAGGAGCACGCTGGTGCCACTGGACCGAGCGGAGGTGCTCAGGAGCGAGGACCTCATCGGACATGGCAGACGGCGGGCTTCGGTCGTTAGTGAAGTAGGAGCTACAGCATGAAGACGGAACAACGGAGAGGGGGGTTCGAGGGAGAGGCTTACGACGGTTGCAACGGTGCAGACGGCGAGCTCGGAGAAGGCCAGGAGCGGTCGGGGTGGGGATGGATCTCCAGTGACCGAGGAGGAAGAAGGGGTCGGGGACGGTGAAGCGAGGCATGTCCGCTCGCGTGGCTTGACGGAGACGATGTAGAGGTCGACGGAGGAGCTCCTTGGCGCGTCGGGGAGTCGAGGGGAGCATGGTGGCTGCAAGCTTCACGGCGGCGAGTGCTCGGCAGCATCGGCCATGGCGATCAGAGGAGAGGGAGAGGGCAAGGGGGGAGGTGCGAGGTGTCCAGTGGGGTCGGGGCGTCTCCGTGGCATGCGAAGGGAGCTTGGGAGCGTGAGGCAGGCAAGCAGGGAGGAGGTGGAGGCCTCGGGCGTGGAGGCGTTGACACGCCTCTGCCTACTAGCGGAGGTTGAAGACAGCGGTGCCCCTGGTGGGCTGGGCCGCCAAGTGGATTGGCCAGGTGGGCTGCCCAGGTGAGTGCCATGTAAAACTCTCTCTTTGTTAAAATTTGTTTCTGCTTTCTCTTGTTTGCCTCTGTTTTGATTTAGTTTAACACCAAATCATTTTTATATAATTCTGAAAATATTTTTGGGCACTTTTGAAATTATTCCCAACAGCCCTCAACTAGTTTCAGAATTATTAGAGCATTTAAAATATTTATAGGATTTAAATGCCCCAATTCAAATACAATATGAGTTAATTCAATAATCCAAATGTCATGGAAAAATGTGCAACATCCCTGGTTACTGTTTCCAGTATTTCCCAGAAATAGTGAACATTTTTGAAGGCCATTTGGGTTCATTGAAAAATATTTTTAGTTGAACCTATTTGAGTTGCTTTAGTGCTAGGGCTTGGTCATCCCGACTTCAAAATTTCCTTTGAAATCAAACATGATGCATGGATGCAGATGCAACTAATTACAAACAATTCTGGGGTTGTGACAAGAACGAGTTGCCATGTCAATGTCCGAACTGATGGCAAACCCTGCCCATTCCACAACCTTGTCAAATTTTGCTCATTGATTTTAGCAAGATTTGCGTTTGATATTTTTGAATGGGGCGCCCTTTGCTGTCAGCAGCGGCGATCAATTTTTTCGTTATTCTTTAGTTGTGAAGTAAATATTGCCTCTAACATGTGAGTCGCTGAGATGCATAATCATCGATTGTTTTGATTGTTCTCTATGAATTGCCAGGCCTGTGTGTTCGATTGCAATGTACAGAAACGCTAAAAAGCTGCTCAAACTCTTTGTACTCCTTCTGTTCCTTTTTGCTTCGCACATTGTGAAAGTGCATACTTTTTTGTATAAGATTGGTCAAAGTAGAGATACTTTGACTGTAGACAAAACTTGTATGCAGACTAGAAAGGACCGGAGGGAGTACATGTGAAACTGCTGCAAACATGGTGATCACCCTGGGAATAATGCTAGTATGTATTGTTTTGCATGTTCATCCAATGCCAGTGATACAGGAATTCGAACTAATCGAAATAAATTCATTCATACACGGTTGGATTTCATATAAACATGCCGGATTTCATTACATTTCATACATTCTTCAACTAAAAAGGGGTGTTTGTGGCCGCATGCATCTCCCGGATGCAGAGGCCGGGGGTCATCCTCCTTTTCGAAAAAAAACTAAAAAAGGGTGCGCTAGAGGTATAATTAATTAACCAAAGCTACACACCTGTGTCCCGCTGAGCCGAACAGAAGCTTCAGTGACTTAACTGCAGGTGTAGTTGTGTAACTGACATGTGGCCTGTTGGGCCCACGTGTCAGTCAGCCAACTGCACAAGCAGTTAAGTTGAAGCAACATTCTTCTCCAGCGTAGCTCTCTGACTCCACGTCGCCGCCAAGAAGCTAACCGACCGTCAATGGTCAACCCGCCTAGCTTGGCTTCAACCGGAGGGTAGCAGCGGTGGCCTTACTTGGACCCAAGCAGCGGCGAGCTACCGTGTTCTACTCTTCCTCGTTTTCTGTGTGGTGCGGCCTCGGCGGAGCCGGCGATGCCTCTGTCTCGTTGCCGGCGGGCGGCGCCTCAGCGGAGCGGTGGAAATCCTCCCCCACGTTGTCGGCACGGTGGGGCCTCGGCTGAGCCGGCGATGTCCTCTGCCTCGTTGTTGGCGGGGCGAGGCTTCGGCGGAGCCGGCGGTGTCCTCTGCCTCGTTGTTGGCGTCGCGGGGCCTCGGCGGAGCCGGCGGTGTCCTCTACCTCGTTGTTGGGGTCGCGGGGCGTCGGTGGAGCAGGGCGTCGTCGACACCAGCGGAGCGGGGACTCGTTTGAGCCGGCATTGTCCTCTGCCTCGTCCTCGGTCTCGCCAAACAGCGTGTCGCCTGCTTCATCGCCCTCTTTGCTAGCCTCTTTGTAGGCGGCCGCAGCCTCCGCCACCCGCATGCGGTACCGCTAGTGCTCGAGGCAGCCCTTGCGGGCGGAGCGGTACGAGTCGAGCAGCGCCTCCAGCTCCGCCCGCTCCGCGGCGATCTGCTCCACTGCCTGCAGGTGCTCCTGGAGGAGATGGTGGTTGTATGTGGCGTTGGCCTGCGCCTCCCGGAACTGCTCCTCACGCATTTGCCTCACCCTGTCCATATATTGGGCACGGGCCTCGCCGATGGTCATGGTGCAATGCACCGGCAAGGATGGCGCGGAGGAGGGGGTTGGCGCCGGATCGTCGACTACCATGTTCTCCATTGGGACGTCGTCGTCCTCCGGCTGCCTGCCAGCCAGCCGGTCGGCAGCAATGGCTGCTATCTCCTTGTGGTCCGTCGTCCGCCTGTCCCGAAGAGCGCTGGAGTGCGAGGAAGCCATGGTGGGCAGTAGTGGTGTGGACAGGAGAAAGGCAACATATGCGGATGACTGCGGCTATGCCCGGCGCAGCAGTTTATATAGCAATGGTGGGCGGGCGGAGGGACGGACATGTGACGCCGGAGTAGCCGCCTCGGCAACCGCGTATCATTAATGTGTGCGGCAGATGGATGGATGGACGGCACTTGTGTCGTTTGAAGGCGGAGCAATCGCCTGCACTGGGAAGCGGCACGGCCGGCGCTGACTGTTTCGGGCAGAAAGCGCACGCGGGCGAGGAGATCACTTTACTTGGATAGGATGACAATGGGGACCCACCAGGTCCATAGCGTCACGTACGCAAGTTCCTCCTTATTATATATATAATTTATTTTGCTTCCTCCTGGTTCCTGACATCACGGTCCCACACCATTGTCGACCTATGTACTCCCTCCTTTCCGGTTTATAGGGCTTATCTCAAAATTTTAGTTTTTCCATTTTATAAGGCTCAATTTCGTTGTTTTCCATCACATGTTCAAATTCCAAGGTGCATTAAATCATTGCGTGCAAGTATTAAGAGAAAATTGACCAATGCATGTACTTTATGCATGCATGCATTGCAATTAATGCATTGATAAACATAATTTATTGAGGATAACAAGAGCATTAATTAGGTGCTTTTGCAAAACTAGAAAAAGTATTCCACCACTCGCCATGTACCTTGATTGGTGAGATTTTTGAATTGAGCATTATAAATCGGAAAGGAGGGAGTAGTCAATAAACAAGAGAATTGCACAAGAAGCGGCCGACAGCTGGGACCAAGCAGCTCGAGAAGTATTTGTGTTTTTGAGGTGTGAGCACTGTAGAGTTTTTTGATGTTTACCCCAGGTATTAATTTTTCTCCTCTCAACAACAACGAAAACATCGCTGCAGGTATTAACTGGGCGGGCTGTGGCCCGTCTAGCCCAGGCCAGATATCCAGCCCAGATATTAATTTTTTTCAAGCTGAAAATGGCTAGCCCAGCTATACTTTTTTTAGGAATACCCAGGCAAGGTCAAGTTGTTATTCTCCGCCCCGCTGGGCTGCAAATCTTTCCTAGGAGGGATGCATTAGGCTTAACAAGAAAATGGGCTTTAAGAAATAATAAACATGATGTAATTATAAAAACTAGGTAGTAACTATAAAAAAATGCACCAAACAGTGATTACTTTATAAAAAATTATTTTTGGAATATTGAAAATTTTAATTTCATTAATTGTTGCGAGCAGAATGTTTTGTTGGATTTTTACGCTATATAAATTTATATTGAAATTGTATTTAGTCTGACTAAAATTTCAGGATAAAAATATTCGTATCCCATCAAAATGTGGGAAATTTTATTGAATTCTATTTTGAACGGTTGGTTGAAATGGGCTCTACTTTTAACAAACTGTAAATGGGCATTAGTAAATTCCATTAGAATTCAAAAATGGGCTACACATTCTTAGAAATCTCAAATGGGCTATAAGTTCTCTGCCACACACTTCTGGCCTTACTAAGTTGACGCGTCCCCTAAAAAAATAGAGGTGACGGGTATGCAAGGCTTTGTCATCTTATAGTCAACACATGGTTCTAGCAGCAGTGGCCGTTGGATGTCCATCCAAAGGATGCCGTGCTTCTTCTTCAATCTCGGATATTCTAGCTTCACCCGCCCAAAAAATGATTCATCCGCCTGACATCTGGGGCGCACCGTTTCGGAAGCTGACCTGTGGGCCTACTAAGTTGACGTACCAAGGGCTTTGTCAACTTAGTCAACATAAACGATTCTAGCTGCAGTGACCGTACGATGTCCATCCAACGGCTGTCGTGCTTCTTCAACCTCTGGTCTTCTTGCTCCAGCGGCCGAAAGCAGCGCCGGTCGTGCAGCCTGCTCCTACCTCCCATGGCCGGCTCTGCTGCCGCGGAGGCCTCACCGCCCCCTACTACTCCCACCGCTGGCCAGGCCATCCCTCCACTCACTCACTAACCCACACCCCCTATTATTCTGCAGCGACGACATCGCAGCCGAACCAGTGAACCCTCGTACTCCTCTCCGCATGTGCATCCACTGCCGCGTCTTCCCCAGCTCTGTGTCGTCCCCTTCCTAGGCCTCGCCGTCGTCCACCGCCGTGGTGCTCTCGGCGCGGCATGGTTAACATGGTCAAGGAACGGCTTCCATCGGACGTGGACTGTACGTGGAGAGGCTGACAGCTGGGTCCACGGCAGCCGCAAGGAAGTGCCTCCTTATTACGTGCAATATAATTATTCCTCCACCTGACAGCGGGGACCCACCGGACAGGCCACCGTATTTCGTGAAAAAAATGATTCGCCCCCTGACTGCTGGGACCCACGAGCTACATCTTCGTACGCAAGGAAGTGCGTCAAAAAAATGATTCACCCCCTGACTGCTGGGACCCACCAGCTACATCTTCGCACGCAAGCAAGTGCGTCCAAAAAAAAACGATTCGCCCCCCGACTGCTGGGACCCACCAGCTACACCTTTGCACGCAAGGAAG
>NC_057810.1:288841850-288842485 GCF_018294505.1 Triticum aestivum | reverse complement strand
TTCGCACGCAAGGAAGTGCGTCCGGGCCAAAAAAAAAAACGATTCGCCCCCCTGACTGCTGGGACCCACCAGCTACATCTTCGCAGGCAAGGAAGTGCCTGACAGTCGGGACCCACCTGGTCGAAGCGTATGTAGCGTTCTCATCCTGGTCGCGAACGTGTACGTACATACTGGTCGATGTAGAGGCGCGCACGTGTCGTAGTAGAGGCGCGCACGTAGCATGTACACGTATGTACATCGGCGAGGGTGCAAGAAAGAAAATACGGTCACGTACGTACATACGGGCAGGGTCTCGAACGCCTACTCGCGCATACGTACATGGCTGGGTCGGAACGGAGAAATAGGGTCATCGTCGTGTTCATGGGGAGCCAACCGGCTGGGTCGAAACGGAATGCGTGTTCGTGTTCATCGGGAGGGCTTGGACAGAACAGGCGATGGAAACGAGGCCTGGCGTACGGCACAACGAAGGAAATGGCCTTGTGTTCGACCAGCCACGTTCGAAATGGGGTCCTGTTGATCGGGAGGGGCCTGACATACCACAAAACGGAGGAAACGGACCTCCTACGGTCGAAACGGGGGTCCTGTTGATCGGGAGGGGTGTGGCGTACCGCAAAACGGACGAAACGGACCTCCTA
>NC_057810.1:288818537-288840992 GCF_018294505.1 Triticum aestivum | reverse complement strand
CGCAATGCTCACTGTTCATCCAATCGATTGACTTCAGCTAGCAGCAGTAGTGAAGGAATCGCTCCATCGGGTTCAGTTAATAGCCATCGATCTATCCCTCGGGTTCAGTAACGCGTAGCCTGCAGTGCAATCGCTCGGGTTCAGTTAGAGCCAACGCCTCACACACACGCGCGTACGTACGAGAGAAACGCGCATTGGTCTGCCCCCGACCTCCCACCGTAACCGGCAACTCCCCGAAATTTTCCTCCCCCTCGCTTCTACCACGGTTTTTTTCTGTCATGGACAGCCCAAAGAATGTCATGCAGCTGCGTCTCTGGCCCGCCCAGGATGAAAAGCCCATTTTCTGTCATGATTTTTTGTCATAGTAGTAGGAGCCCACCACATATATGATGATACCGGGTTTTGTCACAATTATCGTCATAGAAGTGTCATATGTATGACACAATTTTTTTTCGTTCGGCCCAAAATGTCACGAATGTGTCTTTTTTTGTAGTGGTGGACCCATGTCTTATGGACGCATTTGTCTGAAATGTGAGCGGGATTTACAGTTCTACCCTTGCCTATAGGCTTCTCGGCTTGGGTCTGTGTACTGAGGGTCGGGGATAGTAGAGTAACTTTGCTTCTCCCCAAATAGTGGGCGGGAGCGATTTCGGGCGAGGAGGGCGTGTTTTGAACTATAGTGGGCGCGAGCGAATTCGGGTGAGGAGAGCGTGTTTTGAAATAGTGGGCACGAGCTATTTCGGGCGAGGAGAGCGTGTTTTGCCGACCATGATTTATGAATTATTCGGCACATGTCATTTCGGCCGAGGAGAAGGCACGCTTGGATGAAGTTATGAACCTACCCTTGATGTACAATGGGCCAATTGATGCGTGTCCCACATAGGACGGTAATTTCGCGTCTCCTATTTATTTTCTCGGGCGAATTCCACCGAGCAGAGAGGATGTTTAACGGTTCGTTCAAATTTTGGGAGAACGAGCATCCACGTCTACCTTACCAAGTCGATTCGGATCAAATTTTGAAATATTAGCTTGCCACTTCTTTTTTAGATGGAGAGATGATGCTCGGGAGTAATGTGTTTTTACATGCTCGTTGCTAGCGATTTACTATCTGAGAAATAGTTGACCCACTCAAAAACGCGAATCAAACCCAAAATGAAATATCTCGATTCAATGAACTAGCTCGTTCAGTAGGTCAAAATAGTGAACTAAATCCAAAATTGAACACCTCAATCGAGTAGCATGTTGTACAGTACTATAGTACTCCATGAACATGTTGAAAGTCAAATTAATGAACTTGTTTGATATACGCATATATCCGTTCATGTGTGGATTGCACACAACATGTTCTCCAATTTAAATATTTGAATGCAATTTTATATTGAAACATGGTTTATATCAGTCTTTGATGCATAAAACACGACCTCCCCCTCTCCCGGACTCCTGTTCTCTCTCTCTCTCTCTCTCTCTCACTCTCTCGCCAACAATCTTCAATTCTGTCGCACGCATCCGACACAAAAACCTTGTTGGTCCCTCTCCCTTTCTCTCTATCTCTCTCTCTCCCCCACTCTCTCTCTCTCTCTCTCTCTCTCTCTGTGTGTGTGTGTGTGTGTGGGGGGGGTGTCTTTCTAGTCCGCATTCATATATACACCATCTAAAGGTCTCTCTCGCACACTATGTATGATACTCTAGCTAGTCCAAGCTAGATACCTTGGGTGCACTCATCGTACGCACAAAAATTCCTTGGCTCTTTGCCCGTAACTCTCTCACGCACCACTATGTCGACTTGGAGCTCTTCCCCCCTCTCTCAAACTCTCCATCCACCTGGGTCACACATACACTCGATAGGCTCATCTAAAACTCTATCTCTCTCCATCGTTCTCTCTCCATCTCACACGCACACACACACACAATCTCATGCCCAGATAGCCAATTATGATGGTCTCTCACTCAATTGTAGGCACACGCAGTCCCCCTATATGTATATGACTAGCTAATCTTAGTCTCCATCACAAACATGTGCATGGTCTATCTCAATTTCTCTCGGGGCATCTTTCTATCACGCACGCACTCCCTCGATCTCCCACCCATATAGTCCCCTCACAATCTCGAGGGGATCTCTCTATCACAAACACACCTTCTCTCCCTCCCCATGCGTCCATGCCATCCATGTGTCCCTCTCGACCTTTTTTCCTTGTTGGCCAGACCTCTATTGGACATGTGCTACAGGGGTGTCTCTCTCCGTTGCAAACAATCACACACTAGCTATCTTCATGTATTTCCTCGCCGCGCTTTTCCATCTCGGAGATGCATGCGTGATATGTTCGCATAAGAAACAAAAAACACACTCTCTCTCTCTAATTTATCGTTTGTTGTCACTTTCTCTTTCACACACATACTCTTTTTGCACACTTACTCATTCTCCTTCACACGCACTTGATCTGTCTCGACTGAGGCACTCACCTTCGTCCATAGCACATAGATTTATTGAAAAGTCAAACATCACAAAGTTTGACCATGTACGTGGAGAAAAAGAATTACATCTAGTATGGCAAACATATACCATTAGATTCACCATGATATGTAGTTTTGTATGATGTATCTTTGTATTGTAGATATAAATAACATTTGCGTAAACCTGATCAAAGTTTGACTTCTAAAAAATTTACATGCACTGCATTATCGAGCGGATGGAATATCTCTTTCCCCCTCTCACGTATCTGACGCACCACTCAGCCTTATCGGGGCTCCTCAATCTCTCTCAAATTTTATTGGTCAGTTTGGTTCGTGACCTGACCCTCATGCCTTGATGGTCCGTACTGCCTGGTGTGGACGTGAGATATAAAATATTTTTGCCTGGCCAGGCTTGTGTGGTGCTGAAGCGTTTGGTTCATGCCTGGGCCAGGCAAAGCATCAACGTCCCATCAATCAATCCATGCATCAATTATTTAATGCTAATATACATCCATGTTGCTGTTAGCCTTGTGGCCGCACGACCAGGCACGGCCAGGCGTTCGAAATTGGTCGCTTGGGCCGGGCTACTTGCAATGTCTGGAGTTCAGCCAGGCTAATTAAGGTGCAAGGGAACCCAGCCCAGGCGGGCTTTCTTTTTCACAGGGTAGCAACCAATCAAGCGTGCATGAAATCCAGCCACAACCCCAGGCCACGCAAAAGATGCTCATGACGCAAGCCAAATGGGCCGTATATCACCCTGGTTCACACATACACATGTCTCGCTCGCGCTATACATATAGACCCATCCAACACTCTCCGCCCTTGTTCTCTCTCCATGTGACACGGACCCCCCTAAGTACCATAATACCTCACTCCATCATAGGTTCTGTTTGGATCCATGGGTTAGAGTTAGTTTGGGTTAGTTTGGAGTCAACTAACCCAAAAAGATCCAAATAGGAGGGTTAGTTTAGGTTAGATGCATCTAACCCATCCAAAAAAACTAACCCATCCAGGAGGTGCTTATTTGGGTTAGTTCTTCTCGGGACCATTAATAAACACTTTTTTCTCTCGCTCTCCCGCAGCAGATCCCTCCCAACTTCCTCGAAGCTTCTCGTCCTCTCCCTCCCTCCCTCTTGCACTGCCCGTGAAGGTGCCTCGCCATATCCGCTCTCCATCTAACCCTGCCATCCAAACACCTCTTTACTTAGAGTTAGTTTAGGGGTAGAATCTAACTCTAACCTCTAACTGAGTTAGAGTATCCAAACGGGGCCATAGGCGCAAGCACTCCCCCCCCCCCCTCCTAAGTATGATTATCTCTTACTAGCCATCAGGAACACACGTATTGTCTCCTTCCATCCATACGTCTATCTTGATATCTCTCGGGGCATCTTCTATCGTGCACACACCTTGTCACTCGATCTCCCACCCATGTAGTCCCATCACGATCTCCAGGGGATCTCTCTATGACAAACATACACTCTCTCCTCCCCATGTCTGCATTTTCTCCGTAAGTCTCTCTCGACCTCTCTCCCTTGTTTGTCAGACCCCTCTTGGCCACGTGCTAGGGGTCTTCCTCTCTGGTTCCAAACAACCACACACTATCTCCTCACCTTGCCTCCGTTGTCGAAGATGCATGTGTGATATGTTTGCATAAAACACGCACGCTTGTTCTCCACTTTTATCGTGTGTTGTCCATGTCTCTTTCACACATGCACACACACTTTTTTCACACACACACACACACTCCCTCTCTCGTCAGGGACTCTGTCACGTCCATAAGCATATGGATGTTTTGAAAAGTCAAACCTCAGAAAAGTTTGACTAGGTATATGTGGAGAAAAACATTTACATCTGGAACGATCATTAGATTCATCACAACATGTACTTACTTCATACTATCATTTATCTTTGGTATTGCCGATATAAGTAATTTCTTTATAAACTTGGTCAAAGTTTCAAAAGTTTGACTTTAAAAAAATGTTGTAACTACATTATCGAACGAAGGGAGTAGCTCTTTCTCTCTCTCTGCTATCTCTCACGGGCCTCCCCTCTCACTGGAACTCTCTATACTGACGGATTATATGCTCACTATGTCAGCGTATAGCTCTGTATATTGTTTAGTTGACCGGTCAACCAATCCACATGCTGCGTTGTCAGCTCGTGTTCTGTATCTTGGTTTGCTGGCCCATGTGGCAATGGGTGAAAATAAGTAAACTAGAGGCCCATCTGACACGCGGTGAAGGAAACAAAGTTGAAACCACTCGGGGTAGCACCCCGCATGCTAGTAAATTGAGGGCGCATTGAGGATAAACTTCTTGCGCGTGAAGGACGCACTCGCGCACACCCAGCACACAACACACACCAGCACACGTGTACACCGGCGTCGCCGCCAGTTGAGATGGACGGCAAGGCAGCCAACAAGCGGAGGCCGCTCGAGCCAAAACCGCATCCGGCGAGCCTGGACTTCATCAGTAGCCTCCCCGACGACATGCTGCTCGTCATCATCGGCCTCCTCCCCACCAAATCTACCGTGCGGACCGCCCTGCTCTCTTGGCGGTGGCGCCCCCTCTGGCGTTGTGTCCCCCTCAACCTCACCATCGACAGCTGCCTCTGCGACGGGGATTGCAAATGCATGGCCGCAATCTCCAAGATCCTTTCATCGCACCCTAGGCCAGCCAGACGCCTTGACATCCGCATGTTCAGTACCAACTGCAAGGTCCAAACCAAGTTCGACGAGTGGTTCTTATCCCCCTCCCTAGATCAGCTTGAGGAGCTCAGCTTTGAAGCTGGACGATGTCGCTCTCTGCCGCCGTCTGCGCTCCGCCTCACGCCAACGCTGCGCCGCGCCAGCTTTAGCTCCTGCTATCTTCCCCAGATTAATGCCGCGCCCGCCCTTCTTCTCCCTCAACTCAAGCAGCTCGACCTCTTTGATGTTGTCATCTCAAAGAAGGCTATGGAGCACCTGCTCCGCAGCTGTACTGCACTCGAGTACCTTCGTCTTGAGCAGATCCACGGGTTCATTAGACTCCACATCGCCTCGACGAATCTCCAATGGATTTTTTTGTCTTGCTGGCCCCGCAACAAGACATCAATTGGGAAGAGATCACTCCAGCTGTTCCACGTTATGGTCATTGAGAATGCACCTTTCTTTGAGAGATTGCTTGTATCAAATCTACAAGGTCCAACAAAAATCAGGGTCATTGACGCGCCGAAATTGACAACGGTGGTGTACTCGTCTGCCAAATTCTCCGAACTCTTTATTGGATCCGTTCGTTCAGGTACATCACTCATCTTGTTCTCCGTCTTCTTGAAATTCACATTTTTTAAAATTTCTTCTTGATGTATTTACGACCGTCTTCCAGAAAATGATTCCCACAAGCTTGACCCAGTCCATGCGCACAGTGAAGATCTTAGCACTAAAATCTATCGGCCTCAATCTGGATCAAGTTGTTGGATTCCTTACATGCTTTCCATGCACGGAGAAGCTACTCATCGAGGTGAATCTTCTTTCCCATTAGTAAATGGTAATCACAACGTAGCTCAATTTTTTCGTGATTTTCCCAAATTACGATGACAAGTGTAGTGTTCAAAACTACATCTACGCACTGCACCAAAAGAAATGTTTTTAGTATTTTTTCTCATGTGATCACCTGCATCATTTTTATGCTGTACTACTATAGTAGCCTAGGCTAGTCATAGTGGAAAGTAACTTAGACTACTCCAGTAACTCTATGGTTACCCTAAGGGCAAGTACTACCTCCGTCCTGGTTTACTCTTCCAATTTTGTAGTATCAAAATTTGACCATAGATTTAACTGACAAAATGTTAATGCATGGCACTAAGAACTATATCATTGGATTCATATTTGAACATAATTTCAAATGGTGTAATTTTTAGTGACATGCATTGGCATTTTCTTAGGTAAATCTATGGTCAAAATTTTATACTAAATACGAGGTAGTATTCCCTCCGTCCCAAAATTCTTGTCTTACATTTGTTTAGATACGGATGTATCTAACACTAAAATGTAACTAGATACATCCGTATTTAGACAAATTTAAGACAAGCATTTTGGGATGGAGGAGTACAAAAGTGGGTTATGTAGGCCAAAATATGTGCCAAATTCACTTGTGATGCATTTGGCATCGATGCCCCTCCATTGCTCACCTGGTGCCCCAATCTGGAGCACCTACTTTGCTCCGGTGCCAAATTAACTCACACAATGAAAAAACACTGCGTGGGAGAGAGAGAGAGAGGACTGAGGCAATAAAAAAGACTTGTTTGGGAGAGTGAGAGGCTGGTGTAGTTGGTTTGATTGATTTGTTTATACATGTGGGTCTGTGTGCACAGCGGTGCCAACTCTCTCACATCGCGAGAGCGCTGCCAAAATCTTTTGATTTGACATTGATGCGTATTATGTAGCATACTTTTGCGAAATATGGCATCGGCCACATAGTGGAAGGCAACAAATGCCCAAGCTCTTCACGTGATCCTAGTTAAATGTGAGGAAACAGAAACAGAGAGAGAGAGAGAGGGAGAGACAGAGAGAGAGTGAAAAAATATCACTAGCCAGCCAACCCTATCGTATGAGCGAATGATATTGGTACCTCTTGATGACACAACAATCTTATGCAGCCAGCTGCTCTAATATGTTCTCTTCTTTTGCAGATAAAAAAAGACCCGCAAGTGAAAAATGTGCTACACTATAACAATCTCATCGAATGCCCTGATCTCCATCTTACAGAAATTGATTTGATCGACTACCGAGGCAGCACATCTGAGATTAAATTGGCTAGTTTCTTTGTTCTGGAGGCAAGTGTGCTCAAGGTAATGAGGTTTGGCGTTCTCTGGCGCACCAATGAATGGCGTGCTGATCACCACAAGCGTCTAAGCCTAAATGACAAAGTCTCTGCCGAAGCTGAATTTGTTTTTGAAACATCAAGTGGCCAGAGACTCAAAAACTTATTTGCCCATTAGTGACTTGTCAGGGCGGTGGATTTTAGTTTGTACAATAACGCTGCATCCACCTAAAGTAACGAAAGTTCTTACGTGAACTTCCTAGTAATTCCCTCTTCCTAGGTGCAGCATTACTCCTAACATTTGTAATATCAGTTTGAAACTTGTAATATTGCCGTGTCCTATTCCTGCGTTTTCAAAATCCTGCGAATCAAACAGGTCCTGAGTTGGTGATGATGTTGTGCCTCCCATCTTTCACCAATAGCCGTCGGATCTAGATCTGATGCATACAAACCAAGCTTCTCCATTTTTGCAAAAAGATGCCCGCACTTGTTCCCTATTTACAAACAACTCCTTGTCTCTCACAATCAGCCTTATCTCCTCCGCACCACATGTAGAAGGCCATGGAAAAATCTGGCGTGATGGCCGCTGTCGGAGCAGTCCACCCCCAATATTGGTGTTCCGTGCAATGCACGGGCATCTATGCACGGGAAATTATGTCGAACAGGGCTAATTGTAAGCAGGCTAGCTCTACATCCATGATGATAGTGACTGCAGATGATGAGGCTGACTATGGTATGCCGAACACGGCGCCTATACTCAGGTGTCATCTCCGGCGCAGGGTCTTGTCACTTCACTGTGAGGAGCAGCACGTAATACTTGGACCAACGGGTAGTATAGTGCTAGTACTCCTAGGAGTACTACATTGGTAGTACTACTACTAGTACTAGTAGCACCACCGTCTGGATTTAGGAGTACTCCCACGCCCATCTGGATTTTAGTATTTGACTAGCAATATCTAGTAATGCATGCCACAAAAAATGTACTACTCCCTCTGTAAATAAATACATGGTGTTTTATTCCTATCGGCGAGAGAACTTAATGGTTTCTTGCTAACTAGAGTCTTATTAGGATTACATGCAATGAACTAAACACTGCATGTCATGTTTGGTAGTCTCAAGTCATTGAAAGCATGCACGGCCCACATCTCTCATTGGTTGATATGTCACGAAATAAGAAACAAGGAGGGAGTTAATGCACCGTGCCTAAGTGTTTTGGGATTATTTGGTTTTCGTAATGTGACTTACACAACATTTTTGTTTACATGCATTAACATTTTATTAGTTAAATCAAAGGTCAAAACTTGGCGCAAAATGCAAAGGGGACCAATAAACCAGTAAACATCAAACTTCTCTCGTTTGTCCCCAACTAGAGGTCCGGTGAGATGACTATACTGCACCGGCACGGAGGGGGGCGCAGCTTCATTGACTTACGGCAACTGCCTTTGGGTGAATGACATGTGGGCCCAGGGGGTGGCTGGCCCACCTATCATACAACCAAAGGCAGGTGCAGTAGAGGGCCGAGGAGTAGTACGAAATCCTACGCACTTACGCACGCTAACCAAGGGCTAGAGTGATCACTCGAATCGCAAGATCAGTTGACTAATACTACCTCTGTCCTGGTTTATTAGTCTCCTTTGTAATTTGTGCTAAATTTTGACCAAAGATTTAACTAACAAAATGTTGATGCATGTCAACAAAAATTATATTTTTGGATTCGCATTTGAACATAGTTTTCAGTGATATAATTTTTAGTAACATGCCTAAACATTTTGTTAGTTAAATCTGTGGTCAAAATTTGACACGGATTACAATGGGGACCAATAAACCAGGACGGAGGTAGTAGAAGCTAAGCTAGACCCATGGAGGCGATGAGCGCGAGCATCAGCCGGCTGTGCCAGATGGTCCACGACGCCGGCCTGCGTCCCGACAACGAGGAACGTCTTCAGGTAGTATAGCTTGAGGCCGGCAGGGCGAGGGGCCGCTTGGACGACATCTTCGTCTCCTTGTTCGATGAGGTCCTCGTCGGTTTCCTCGACAAGTTCACTGTCGTCAAGAAGCTCGCGGACGACTTTGACGTAAGCCTTCAGCCGACGCGCCCAAGCTCTCCGATGCCCGCCACCCTCAATGGCCACTATGGTGACAACCTCTTCGACGCACTAGTGGCCTTGCGACTGCCCGCCATCGCGCCGGAGAATGTCCACCTTGAGTTTGCGCTCGCCGCGCAGCGCCTGGCGCAACAAGACACCATGGACATAATCACCCACGTCTACGCGCATGCAAGAGGAGGACGATAGGACGCTAGCCTTGTTGGACCGAAGGGCAACCTTGGACGGCACTGTTCAGAAGCACATTGAGCTCGCCGCCAACGCCGCTGCTCCTCACACGTCGGTTGGTGACCCGGAGCACTAGGGCATGAGGATGTCGTTGATGGATCCGTATGTATTTTTATCTTTCTGTCAAATCCATGTAGTAGTATATGATACTATAGTAATTATCTTACCTTTCGCATTAACTTCATAATTTTCATACGTACTCCATGCATGAACGGCGCCAGAACCAAACTTCTCATTACTCTAGGCAAAATCGTTAGTTTCTATCTATCGATCGAGCCATGGAGCAGAACCAAATTTTACAAGTTACGAGTTCAAAAGGAAAAGCCTGCATGTTCACGTCGCACCCCCACATGGTTGGTCTGGCACGCCGCTCAAGCGGGAATGCGTGTGGTGTTGCATTTTCACTTACAAGTGGGACCGTAGTTGAGCAAACCGACTATCAGCAAACCCCCACCCCGCCCACCGCGCGATGGCTGAGAAAACACGAGGGAGAAGAGATGGCTATAGCACGGACTCCAAGAAAATTAATGTCGGATGGGACTTGTGTGGGTGGCGTGTGCCGTACTGCTAGACGTGAATGCTAGTTATGGCCCATCCCACCCCACTATATCGAGCCTATATCGAGGTACAACACGTAGAACAAATTTCCTGCAGTCCGTGCTCAGCACTCCTCTATCTCTCTTCTCAGCCAGCCAGCGGACGCGTGGAGCCCATCGTCTGTTTGCTCACATGCGGTCCCACATGTCAGTGAAAACGCAAGCGGACCCACTGAGCCTGCACATCTTTCACCTCGACGTGCTGGTGATGAAAAACAAATCCAAGAAAGATCTTTGGTGGCCGCTTTTGGAGTTACTCAAGAGTAGTAAGATTCTATTTACAGTTTAACCCAAGATGCACATCTCATGGCTTCAACTACCACTCTATTTTCTTTCATGACACGACCTGGATGCTGGATGTCCCACGTGTCGGCAAAAGGAGGAAGAACCCGACCAAATCTTTGGTTGTGCTCTCGGATTAGACTAGTTGTGCTAACTTAAAATTTTTACTGTGTACTCCCTCCGTTCCAAAATACTTGACTTCCATTTGTCCAAAAATGGATGTGCCTATATACTAAAACATGTCTAGATACATATATATTTTGACAAATAGAAGGCATGTATTGTGCAACGGAGGGAGTAGAATGGATGCAAGTTTTTGTATTGGGAATAAGAGTACATCCATATATTGATAGAGCACAATTTAGTAGATGTTCTATCACTTTTAGCTAGCACAGAGGCTATAGATGAGATTAGTGCACTTGTTGATACTCCTACTTGGTATGCGTGTTGCTGCTTAGATGCAGAGAAAAACGGACTGGAGGGAGTACTAGAATAGAGGCTAGACATGAGACTAGATGCAAGGAAGCAACGTCTACTTCTTTACACTTGAAGAAGAAAGAAGCACACAAGATCGAGCCTCCGCAGATCAATAATGAATGCATCGAGAAGGCACTAATCCAACTTACAGGAGTAGTAAAATGTATTCTTGTGGTTCTTGTTTTCTTTGGTCTTGCTTTTCTATTCAAAATTATCATTGGAGTTCGTGCAAAATGGAGGTCCGTTTGGGGTCGTGCATTGCAGTTGGCCTTATAAGTGGGATCGCAGTTAAGGAAACCGACTATCGGCAAACCCCAACCTCGCCCGCCGCGCGATGGCTGAGTTAGAGAAACGATGAGGTTGAAGAGATTGCTCTAGCACGGACTCCAAGAAATATGGTGTTAGATGGAAGTCGTGCTGGTGGCGTGTGTCGTACTCCTGGACGTGAATGCTTGTTCTGGCCCATGCCACCCTACTACTCCTACTACTTAGTACTATATAGTACTACTAGTATCGAGGATTCGAGGTGCTGGTTACGTAGTACAGTATGGCTACAGTAAAAACACCCGCACGACGCGCAAAGCATGTGAAGCTAGTACAAATAGTGTACTACTATTGTTGATTGGCCTCATCCGATAACCTGTTGCAATGCACGTACAATTATGTATTCGGAAAATATTTCTTTTGCCTCGTCGCACCATTCACTCACAGAAGCAACTCGAAAGCCATTCATAAATTTAGTAAGTTTATCATAGGCATATCATTTTCTTAAATACAACAGGTCATCAACCCACATCGACAACGAGGATACATTATAAATACTAAAGTTTTCACCACACACCAAATAACAAGCAATGAAATGAACTTCAACTCAACCATTCCTCGGTGTTGGAAACGCTTGCTTTGAACCACAAGTGATTCTCTGGGACGGGCCATCCATTGTCGATCTGGAGACCAACGCAGGACTGATCATCCAGGCTGAAGCGGCCTACTATATCAGTACCAGGGTAGGGAACCACCCAAATGTCCGAGGTATAGACACAATTTCTTCTCATAAATGGTAGTAACATTGTGTCAACAGCAGTTGGATCGCCTTTCACCATCATTGGATAGTTTTGTCCAAGGAAGAGCGAGTTTTCTCCAAGACTATCAATTCTGTACCAGGGAGAAGGAGTTGGCGCTAGCACACTAGTATCCATCCCAAATACCATGCAACGGGTGTTGGAATAGGTCCTGAGAGTGCGGCCATGGGAGACTACACCTGCTTCCTTAGCAGTAACATCATTAGTGGGCTGTATACACACGAGAAGAGGTGATCCATCGGAATTAGTTGCCAGGCACCAAATAGTATATGGGCGCTGCTCGTCCTCATGCTCGTGATCATCACCATCATCATCTCCCCCTTGGTTATAAAAATCTTCAAGTATAGGTGGTGGAATGTTCATAGGACCTTGGAAACACAAGAAGAAGGTTAATTAGTAAGGCTGGCCATAGTGGGGGTAACATAAGTAGTATCATGCACTTGGGACTCGCAAACAAGCTTATGTGGCAGGCAATTAAGGAAGAGAGAGATGGTTATAGTAACATAGGTAGATACCGTAACATAATAAATGTGATGCTACTATGTGTTATGCATGGAAATAAATGAGACCACCTATGATACTAATCTAAGATACTATGCACTATAGAGGTAGTAACATAAACTAGTAACATATGTATGTTACTAGTCTAAGTTACTCCCCACTCTGACCAGCCTTGCTAACCCGCATGCATGTGGATGAGACAATTATAATTACGGTGGAAGACAAACGTACCGAAACAACGAGGATGCCATGCAAAAACTGTGCCACGAGTGGTGGAAGCAAACACAAGGCCCTCATATTGAATTGCATCACAGTACTCATCTGTGTACAGAAACTGATTTTTGAGCAATATCCAGCCAGTCAAACCACTGACGACGGCAACAAGCTTGTCAAAGATAGCAACAACTTCATAGTTGTTGTAATTCCAAGAGCGGTTGGGGACTTGAGAAATTGCTATCTTCCATAGAAGACAGTCACCATGATTGTATTTGAACGTGCGTACAATACCGGTGTGCTCAACCTCTGGGCAGTCTGCTGAGATTTTTGGAAGTGGAACCCGGTCACAAGTGTACACATTCACAAGTTCCCACTCGCAGGGACCCAATGTAAACAACCCAATCTCCATTTGCGCCTGCCCAAGCCTTGCCCTCAAGCGATGGCATCTTAACATCATACGTATCATTATCAAGCGGCATCAACTTGCACAGGGCGAGGCCTCCGTCGTGACGGCGCCAGTCATCAGGGTCACGGCAAAGAAGATAGGGGAGATCAAACCGCTCCTTGACTCTTGGGTTCCTTGTAATGATGTTATTAGTGGAGTCGAGAATGGGCTTGAACGAATCTGCCATGCTAGCCGAGGTGATGACATCGCATCGATCAATGAGTTCCTCCACCACGTCATCTTTCAGATCGGGGCAAGAATAACGGGGTCATTTTCGTCCGGTTCCCTCCATGGAGAAGACGATCGAACAATGGCAGAAGAAAGGGTGAAGGGCTGAAGGGAAATGGAGGAGGGAGAGGAAGAGCGTGCGACAACAGTTCCAAATCGAGAGGGAAAGGTGAAGAGTCGGTGGACGGTTGCCAGTTTGCCACGGTTCACGAAGGGGCGCCCCGGCCTACACGTCGGTTCGGAAATACTCCTACTACTCACCGTCGTCTCACTGATATGTGGAACGGGACCACATGTCAATGAAACATGGTGTGTAATTTCTCGTGCAAAATGCGATCTGGCCGCGTTGGCCCGAGGTGCCGCATTAGTTATCGGCCTTTATTTTTTTAATGGTGTGTCGTTCAGTTTTGAAGCACGACTAACTGGTACTGTATGCAGAGAAAATATAAACTACTCTACCACTACTCCACCTCCAGTACTAGTAGTATAAAGAAGATATATAGGCTGGAGCTTCAGCGCTTTCTTGCCAAGGGCTACCCACTTGCTTCTCACACTACCACCCTCTCTCCAGATCTAAAAAAGACGGCCCCTCTCTCCCTCCTCACCGGTGGTCACAGATCCGCCGGGGAAGAAAAGGACGTGCAGCATTGACGCACTCGTCGTCGGTGAGCGAGGTCACGTACTGATGACAAGGCCGTCCTCTCAGACCTAGCGCCCGCGCGGGATCGCTACCGTAGTGTGTGCGGAGGACGACGACCACGAGCGAAGCCACCTCCCGCCGACCCTCAGGTATGCTACCTCTCTGCGAACCATACCCTTGTTCTATTGCCTCATGTGGCACGTCGTTGCATGTGGATCTTTTTCCACTCCACCATCTTCCCAATTTGCTATCCTCTGCTCTACTGTCCACGCAGACGAAAACCATAATTTGCACTATTAAAGGAAACCCTACTTCATGCAGACTAATGCATGTCTGGGTTGAATAAGGAAAGGAAGGGAGACTGTACTGTCCAAGAGAGTAGGCATCGAACCCGCATCTAGGTTGAAAAGGGGAAAATCAGTAGCTAAGGAACAAGTCTCGTGTCTCTTGGTTGAAGAAGGGTAGAAAGGCATGACAACGCAATAGAGAATGACCAGGTCGATCGGTTTGTTGTCCTCACATATGAAAAATGTGTCTACAGAGAAAAAAATGGGACGTAATCCACATATGCTGCCTCGATATTTGTTGCTCTGGGCAACCATACCTCCCTCACCACTCTGCGTCCGTGGAGGTACATCGTACTAGTGCGCCCACTGTCCGAATGGGCCTCCCATGCTCTTATTGCCACTTTTTTTGCTGTTAGTATAACGCCAGCAGTCAAGTCAAGCAATGCTACTGCTAAAGTGATGCCACATTTAACTAATGCCGCTCTCAGTCTAATGCCACAGATAAATTTAAGCAGTGCCATTTAATGTCACTGGATCATTTCAGGGTTAGCTGTTGATTGTGGATGTATTAAAGATTTTTCAGCTAAGGCATTCTAATGCTGTTGCACAGCCAGTATACCAACGATGTAACTTGTTACTACCTTCAAAATTTTGAACTGTTAATGCTTATAGATTACATACCTCACTTCCATGAGATAACTTAATTTTTTTGTACAGTGTCACCAAAATGCCAAGGCGCTGATGTCATTTTATTTTGGTTAAACTGCACAGACAATTATGAAGACAAGAGGAAAGGTCAAGAGTGGGCATCTCCTCCTCCGGCTGTTCTCTTTATTCGTTCGATCAAGTTTTTATGTTTGATCGATTATCAAGATTGGGATAGCAATTTTTAAGGCCCCCCTGAGTTCGAAATGATATTTACATTGGAGGTACATGGTTTGCAATTTTTTTATACTGTCATTAGTTAATAATGCTAGTTACCTTCAGACTTTTGTATTTGGTTTAATGCTCATGCATAGCTAGTATACCAATGCTAAAATTTGTTACCTTTACATTTTGTATTGTTAATTCTTATAGAAACCTTCCAGTGCTAGAGTTTATTGAAATCTGTTCAGTAAAACCATTGTACTGTACCATGTAATAAACTAACTACTCTAGTGTTGCACTAGCCACTGGATTAGTGTATATTTGTTGTATTCGAATGGTGTTGCATTAGCATATGGACATAAATAAAGTGTGGCAAGCTTTCCCAGATATGTGCTCAAGAAAACTACTACCTATTTTTCTAAATACTAGATGTTTGGGTACTTTAAATTGAATCGCGAAAATGTCTTATATTAAGGAACAAAGGGTGTAGAGTTCACTCAAATTATCCCGGTAAAGCTAGTCACACCTTTGTTAAAATTAATGTTCATTATGTTATCGAAGGAGGTCTGTATGTTTGTCTCTAATGCCTGTCTACTACATACCTGACATCATGATGTAATGTTAAGTCATTTCCTTTTGTATAGTGTAACTAAATTGTCAAGTCGGTGATGGCATTTTATTTTAGTAGAACTGCACAAAATTTGCTTAAAAGAATAGGAAAGGTCAGGAATGGCTCAGTTTTTCAGAAAAAAACTATGTATGCCTTCCTGACATCAGCCGCTGTTGCTTTATCTATTCCTTCAAACAGGTGGTTAGAAACAGTCTTGCTACCTTTTCCCATTAAGAAATTGGAATACTTATATTTGTGAGTCTATGCTTCAACTAGTGCCACTTTTATAGTAATCACACTTTCAATATCTATGCAAACAGGGATGCTCAATTTTAGTGGGGCTGCACAAAAAGTCCAACTGGCTCAACATTAGGAGCATGTTTTTTCCAAACCTTTATATCCAATTGGTGGCACTATGAGCTGTTCATTATGAAGGTACATGGTTTGCTACGATCTTCCTACTCTTTTTGTACTGTCATTAGATAGTAATACTAGTCGATTGCATGTGAATTTATTGGTAGGGTGGACCTACATTGGAGGTGCAGGACAGGATTCAATGATTGGATGCTCAATTTCGGTTGTATCGATTTCACCTCTTCCATCACTACGAACATGGTGTGGTATATGTTTATTAGCTGCTTGATATTTGTGCAGACAGAGATGTCTGCCCATTGCTATTTGGCAAACAAACAAAGTGTCCGCAATTTTGGTTGAACTGCACAAGAGAATAGTATAGTCACTGCAT
This sequence comes from Triticum aestivum, assembly GCF_018294505.1. Classification (NCBI taxonomy): domain Eukaryota; kingdom Viridiplantae; phylum Streptophyta; class Magnoliopsida; order Poales; family Poaceae; genus Triticum; species Triticum aestivum. The sequence goes on along the minus strand of NC_057810.1, from coordinate 288,824,433 downwards.
GCAGTGCCATTTGAAAATAGACACAAAGATTGGATAGTCACTTCATGGACTACAGAAAAGTAGTACTGTACTATTTACTGGCCAACACTTGGTGCTTCATTGCTTTGGTCTTATTATACAATGGGCATCATTTTCCCTAAGTTAAAGTTTGTATTCTGAAAATAGTCTCGCGGTGTGATCGAGGGAAGACCAAATCATATTGCAGTGGATGTTCCTCATTCTCATGGTTCGAGCTGTTGGTGAAACCACTTACGTTTGCAAGAGGAATTGTAGACTTCACAAACAAATTTGTCTTTCAGTCTGTACTGAATGTTGGCCAAGAGAAGCATCCATGTTAGTAGGAAGAACAGATGTTTTTTCTAGATCTTTGCTTTTGGAGCTACATATTTGTATATGATCTGTGAATCATTGAGATGCATTAACATGTTAATCTTATGTATGGGAATCGTACTAGTTAGTTTTAGTTGCGACGCAAGATCCAAAGTGGCTGATCTTTGCTTTTGGAGCTACATATTTGTATATGATCTGTGAATCATTGAGATGCATTAACAGTTACTTATTTCTGTTCGGTAGTGTTTACAAGTTACTAATCGATCACTAGCTAGCCTACAAATGCGCACCTGGCAGTTTTATTTGCGACGCAAGATGCAAAGTGGCAGTTTTTTGAATAAAAATGCCTACCTATGAAGAAACTGAGAAGCTACACTATCGATCCTACACAGATAAAAATGCCTACCTCTGAAGAAACTCACAAGCTAGACTATCGATCCTACACGGATAAATAGCGTATCACGCACGTACTACCTCCTTTCCGGTTTGCAGGGCTCAATTCAAGAAATGACCTACTCGACCCTACACGAATAAATAGCATATCACACACGTACTAGTACCTCCTTTCCGGTTTGCAGGGCTTAATTCAAACCTCTCACCAACCAAGGTACTCCCTCCGGCCGGGTTTATTAGTCCCGTGAGCAAAGCAGCAAGACCAAGGCATGGCAATAATTAACGGCATACCGAAGTTTAAGCCTAATTAATTCCAGCGATTTAAGTGGTTGCATGCGTTCCTTCGGCTGCGACTCGTTGTATGCTGCTTCACGTACTGCCTGCGAGCGATTTTGAGTGCCTGCATGCAGCCGGCCATAATTAAGGCAACTAACTGAAGCGAAAAATATACGCTTTAATTGTTGCGGGCTTTTTAAATACGTGAAATCATTATTGACAAGGAGGGAGATGATTCGAGTGCACTTGTTTGACCGCCATGCCGGCGTGGGACCCAGATGGGATGGGATGACACAGTCATAATTTCAGTTTCCCTAGTTTTCCACGGCAAGCTAGCGCGCTAAGCCATTATGCATTGAATTCCGATGACCGTCGCGCTACCGTGACCCAACTCGCCATATCCTCATAAGCCCCCACCAGCCTGATGTCGCTCGCCACGTCCACCATGCGCTCGCCCATCTGCGGTAGGCGACGCCGTAGGCGGTCACCACCGGAACTAGTGTTCGGTTTTTCACCGGAAGGCAGACGGAGGGAGGAGGCATTCTATCTGTCTTTAGATGGCAATGTGAAAAATGAGCAGTTGTTGGAGCGCGACCGCATGGCGGAGGAGCAGGAGTTGTTGGAACGCGACCGCCTGGCGGAGGAGCAGCGTATCACCGATTTGCACCGCCAGCGGGACATGGATCAGCAGCGCACCGACGCTCTGAGTTGCGAGCAGAGCGCCCGCAACTGGGCCGACTACATGGAGGCCGGTGCCCGACAAATAGCCTTGGAGGCTGTCGGGCACGCACGCGTTCGAGACGCTGGTTTTTACTACCAGCTCGTCAAGTGGGTTTCCCGCTTGGAAGGGGAAGCTTCGGTGGACCACGCCGGCACGGAAAGGGCCAACGCGCGCGAGCAACACGCCCTATCGCACTTCTGGCAAGTCCGAGGCAAGGCGCAAGATGCCGGTGCCGGTGTTTAGCGTGTACCGCCGGCATCGTCTAGTTAGCTAAGAGTAAGTTAGTACTTGTCTAGTGGTAGTAGATAGTTAACTTGGCTATGATGGGTTGTATTTGTCCTCCACGGGTTTAGAGGCTGACTTGTGGGCCTAGCAAGTTGACGCGTACACAATCAGGAGATGATTGTACGTGGAGAGGATGACAGCAGGGACCCGCCAAGGTCATGGCAGTACGCAAGCAAGTGCCTCCTTATTTCAAGCCAATAAAAAAATGGCTCCTCCTAGTGGATTTCTGACATCTGGATCCCATGCCATTGTTAACGTAGTCAATAAATGAGAGAATTGCACAACGAGCGGCTGACACCAGGGACCCAGTAGCTCGCCCAGTTATTTTTGTTTTGGGTTAATTTGATAAATGCCTCCGGGAAATGCCACTGCAATTTCCAAACTTTGAAAAATGCCATTTCATGCCATTTCTAGTGGCATTTTTTGAAGTCTAGAGTGGCGTTTTTCAAAGTTTGCAAACTGCAGTGGCATTTTTCAAAGTTTGCAGAAATTGCAGTGGCATTTTTCAAAGTTTGGAAATTGCAGTGGCATTTTATGAATCGCCATAATTGGAGTGGCATTTATCTAATATGTTTTTGAGATGGAAGCAGGGTGTCAACTGGGCTCTGCGGGACACTCTGGCCTGTCTAGACAGCCTTTTCTTTTATGTTTACCACAGACCAGCCCAGTAGTTTTTTTCTTTTTGAAAATGGCCAGCCCAGTTTTTTGTGATTTGTCAAGTAAGTCACTTTATGGGGCCTGTTGGGCTAGACAAGGAGAGCTTCATTCGGCTGGCCGAGAAAATGGCCTATCAGTAATGAGAAATGGGTTGTACATTTTTAAAACACATCAAACCGGCAATTAGTTTCAAATATCTTTTTTGCATTTCAAGATTTTAAATTGCATTGATTTTTATGCGTGGACAATTTATTGGATTTTATATTGATATACATTTATTTTTAAAATCAGTCTGAATGTGACTCGAAATTTTGGTATTAAAAACAGTTCAGACCGCACCGACATATGCAAAATTTCGTATAATTTTTTAGCCGTGGCCACAATATGGGCTGTAATGCTAACAAAAATAATATGGGCTCCAAACAAACCCGTAAGAATTAGCAAATGGGTTGTAAACTATTTGAAATAATGGCATATGGGCTGTATGCTGTTTTCCACAGATTTGAGGCTTTCCACAGATGGCCTGTATACTGTTGGATGTCCATCCAACGGCCATCGTGCTTCTTCAGTCTCTGCTCTTCCAGCTCCAGCCGCTCAAACAAGCGCCGACGGGACTGCCTGCTCCCTCCTCCCCGCGGCCGGCTGTGCTGCCGCGGAGGCCTCACCGCCCCACCGTACTCCCATCGCTGGCCTAGCTATCCCTCTACTCACCCTCAGTCCCACACATGCTGTTATTCTCCGGCGACGACAGACGAACCAGTAAACCCTCGTACTCCTCCACGTGGGAAATAACTGCCAAGTATTCCCTGGCTTAGTGTCGTTCCCTTCCTAGGCCTCGCCGTCGTCCACTGCCCTAGTGCTCTCGGCGTGGCCTGGTCAACGTGGTCAATGAACGACATCCATCAGAAGTGGACTGTATGTGGAGAGGCTGACAGCTGGGTCCACGGCCACACGCAAGGAAATGCCTCCTTATTACGCGCAAAATAATGATTCCTCCATCTGACATCTGGGACCCACCGAAAGGGCCTCTGTATTTCATGAAAAAAAGTTACTACCGCTGACAGCTCGGACCCACCAGCTATATCTTCGCACGCAAGGAAGTGCCTCCTTATTACGCCCAAAAAATAGAATGCTCCCCCTGCTAGCTGGGACCCAGTATAGTGGGCCTACTAAGTTGACGGGGACGAAGGGCTTTGTCAACTTAGTCAATATGCACGATTCTAGCTCGACTGACCGTACGATGTCCATCCAACAGCCGTAGTGCTTCTTCAACCTCTGGTCTTCTTGCTCCAGCCGCCCAAAGCAGCGCCGGTCGTGCCGCCTGCTCCTACCTCCCGTGGCCGGTTGTGCTGCCGCGGAGGCCTCACCGCCCCCATACTACTCCCACCGCTGGCCAGGCCATCCCTCCACTCCACTCACCCACACCCCCTGTTATTCTGCAACGACGGCAGCGCAGCCGAACCAGTGAACCCTCGTACTCCTCTCCGCATGGGCATCCACTGTCGCGTCTTCCCCGGCTCCGCGCCGTCCCCTTCCTAGGCCTCGCCGTCGTCCACCACCTTGGTTCTCTCGGCGCGGTGTGGTCGATGTGGTCAAACGACCGAATTCCATCGGAAGAATACTGTACGTGGAGAGGCTGACAGCTGGGTCCATGGCAGCCGCAAGGAAGTGCCTCCTTATTACGTGGAAAATAATTATTCCTCCACCTGACAGCAGGGACCCACCGGACGGGCCACCAGTATTTCATGAAAAAAACGTTTGCCCCTGACTACTGGGACCCACTCGACGGGCCACCGTATTTCACGAAAAAAACGTTCCTCCTGCTGTCAGCTCAGACCCACCGGAAGTGCCTCCTTATTACGCAAAAAAAAGAATACCTCCCCAGCTAGCTGGGACCCATCTTGGTGGGAGGCTGACTTGTGGGCCTACTAAGTTGACGGGGACGAAGGGCTTTGTCAACTTAGTCAATATAAACGATTCTAGCTCCAGTGACTGTATGATGTCCATCCAACGGCCGTAGTGCTTCTTCAACCTCTGGTCTTCTTGATCCAGCTGCCCAAAGCAGCGCAGGTCGTGCCGCATGCTCCTGCCTCCCGTGGCCAGATGTGCTGCCGCGGAGGCCTCATCACCCCTACTATTCTCACAGCTAGCCAGGCCCTGCGGCAACGGCAGCCTCACACTACAGCCGAACCAGTGAACCCTCGTACTCCTCTCGGCGTGGGCTTCCACTGCCGTGTCTTCCCCGGCTCCCCGTCGTCCCCTTCCTAGGCCTCGCTGTCATCCACCGCCCTGGGGCTCTCGGCGCAGCATCGTCAACGTGGTCAAGGAACGATTTCCATCGGATGTGGACTGTATGTCAAGAGGCTGACAGCTAGGTCCACGACCACAGCAAGGAAGTGCCTCCTTATTACGCGGAAAATAATTATTCCTCCACCTGACAGCGGGGACCCACCGGACGGGCCACCATATTTCGCGAAAAAAACGTTTCCCCCCTGACTGCTGGGACCCACTAGCTACACCTTCGCACGCAAGGAAGTGCGTTCGGGCAAAAAAAACCGATTCGCCCCTCTAACTGCTGGGACCCACCAGCTACATTTTCGCACGCAAGGAAGTGCCAGACAGTTGGGACCCACCTGGTCGAAGCGTATGTAGCGTTATCATTCTGGTCGCGAACGTGTATGTACATATATACTTGTGGATGTAGAGGCGCGCACGTGTCGTAGTAGAGGCGCGCACGTAGCATGTACACGTACGTACAACAACGAGGGTGCAAGAAAGAAAATACGGCCACGTACGTACATACGGGCAGGGTCTCTAACGCCTATCACGCATACGTACATGGCTGGGTTAGAACGGAGAAACAGCGTCATCGTCGTGTTCATGGGGAGCCAACCAGCTGGGTCGGAACGGAATGCGTGGTCATGTTCATCGGGAGGGCTTGGACGGAACAGGCGATGGAAACGTGGCCTGGCGTACCGCACAACGGAGGAAACGGCTTGGTGTTTGACCGGCCACGTTCGAAACGGGGTCCTGTTGATCGGGAGGGGCCTGGCGTACCGCAAAATGGAGGAAATGGACCTCCTACGGTCGAAACGGGGGTCATGTTGATCGGGAGGGGTGTGGCGTACCGCAAAACGGACGAAACGAACTTGTGTTGGAGCGCTACGGTCGAAACGGGGGTCCTGTTCATCGGGAGGGGTGTGGCGTACCGCAAAACGCACGAAACAGACTTGT